>NC_072007.2:14710108-15019171 GCF_028885655.2 Pongo abelii | reverse complement strand
TCCACTCCACTCCATTCCATTCAATCCCACTCCACTTCTTTCTATTCCACTCCACTCCACTCCACTCCATTCCATTCAATCCCACTCCACTTCTTTCTATTCCACTCCACTCCACTCCATTCCACTCCACTATACTCCACTCCATTCCACTCCTCTCCACTCCACTCCACTACATTCCATTCCACTCTACTGCATTCCATTCTATACAATTCCACTCCATTCCACTGAATACCAGTACATTCCATTCCACTCCATTCCATTCCACTGCACTCCACTCCATTCCAATCCATTCCACTCCACTCCATTCCAATCCAATCCACTCCACTCCATTCCATTTAATACTACTACATTCCATTCCACTCCATTCCAATCCACTCCATTCCATTCCACCCCCTCCATTCCATTGCATTCCACTCCACTCCACTCCATTCCAATCCACTCCACACCACTCCACTCCACTCCACTCCATTTCATTCCATTCTACTCCACTCCACTCCATTCCACTCCACACCACTCCTCTCCACTCCATTCCACTCCATTCCAAGCCACTCCATTCCATTCCATTCCATTCCATTCCACTCCATTCCATTCCATTCCACTCCACTCCATTCCATTCCATTCCATTCCATTCCACTCCACTCCATTCCATTACACTCCACTCCACTCCACTCCACTCCATTCCATTCCATTCCATTCCATTCCATTCCATTCCATTCCACTGCATTCCATTCCATTCCACTCCATTCCAGGACACTACGCACCATTCCTCTCCAATCCACTCCTATCCACTCCACTCCATTCCACTCCACTATATTCCATGCTATTCCATTCCTCTTCTCTCCATTCCATTCTATTCCACTGCGTTCCTTTCCATTCCATTCCACTCCACCTCATTCCATTCCATTCCATTCCACTCCCCTCCATTCTAATCCACTCCACTCCACTAAATTCCACTGCACTCCATTCCATTCCATTCCATTCCGTTTCATTTCACTCCATTCCTTTCCATTATTCTCTACTCCAGTCCACTCCACTCCACTCCAATCCACTCCATTCCATTCCGTTCCATTCAACTCAATTCCTATCCACTCCACTGCATTCAACTCCAATCCACTCCATTCCATTCCATTCCATTCCACTCCACTCCACTCCACTCCACTCAGCTCTACTCCACTTCATTCCACTCCATTCCATTCCACTCTACTCCATTCCACTCCAATCCATTCCCCTCAGTTCCACTCCAATCTAATCCACTCCATTCCACTCCCTTCCACTCCATTGCAGTCAACTCAACTCCTCCACGCCATTCCTTTCCATTCCACTGCACTTCACTCCATTCCATTCCAATCCATTCCATTACTTTCCGCTCCACTCCGCTCCACTCCAATCCATTCCAATCCATTCCATGCCATTACAACCCATTCCACTTCCACTCCACTCCATTCCATGCCACTCCATTCCTTTCCATTCATCTCCACTCCACACCATTCCACTCCCCTGAATTCCACTCCACTCCACTGCATTCCACTCCATTCTATTCCATGCCATACCATTCCATTCCACTCGTTTCCTTTCCGTGCCACTCCATTCCATGCCATTCCATTCCACTCCATTCCAGTCCATTCCACTCCACTCCACTCAATACCCATCCATTCCATCCATTCCACTCCACTCCATTCCAGTACATTCCATTCCATTACACTCCACTCCCCTCCATTCCACTCCATTCCACACCATGCCTTTCCACTCCGTTCCCTTCCACTCTATTCCATTCCATTACACTCCATACCAGTCCACTTCATTCCATTCCACTCCTTTCCATTTTACACCATTCCATACAACTCCACTCCACTCCATTCCTTTCCTCTCCTTTCATTCCTCTCCATTCCACGACACTCAACTACATTCCACTTCACTCCATTCCATTCCATTCCATTTCATTCCACTCCATTCCACTCCACTTCACTTCATTCAATTTCATTCATCTCCACTGAACTCCACTCCACTCCATTCTAATCCATTCTACTACACTTCTTTCCATTCCACTCCACTCCACTCAATTCCACTCCACTCCATTCCAATCCACTCCATTGCACTGCACTCCACTCCATTCCACTCCACTCCCCTCCATTCCACTCCATTCCACACCATGCCTTTCCAATCCATTCCCTTCCACTTTATTCCATTCCATTACACTCCATACCAGTCCACTTCATTCCATTCCACTCCTTTCCATTCTACACCACTCCATACAACTCCACTCCACTCCATTCCTTTCCTCTCCTTTCATTCCTCTCCATTCCATGACACTCAACTACATTCCACTTCACTCCATTCCATTCCATTTCATTCCACTCCATTCCACTCCACTCCACTTCACTCAATTTCATTCATCTCCACTGAATTCCACTCCACTCCACTCCATTCCAATCCATTCTACTACACTTCTTTCCATTCCACTCCACTCCACTCAATTCCACTCCACTCCATTCCAATCCACTCCATTCCACTGCACTCCACTCCACTCCACTCGAATCCACTCCACTCCATTCAATTACACTCTACTACATTCTTTTCCATGCCATTCCACTCTATTTCACTCAATTCCGTTCCACAGCATTCTGCTCTATTCCACTGAATTCCAGCAGACTGCATTCCACTCCATTCCATTAAACAGCACTCCACTCTAATCCATTCCAATCCATTCCACTCCACTCCGTTCCATTCCACTCCACTCCACTAAATTCCTTTTAATACCACTGCATTCCTTTCAACGGCATTCCAATACACTCCACTCCATTTCACTCCACTACATTCCATTGCATTCCACTCCATTCCATTCCATTCCGTTTCGTTCCATTCCACTGCATTCTACTACAATCCACTCAATTCCACTCGGCACCTCTCCACTCCACTCCACTCCACTCTACTCCACTCCATTCCATTCCATTCCATTCCTCTCCACTCCATTCCATTACATTCCACTCCACTCCACTCCATTCCACTCCAAACCGCACCACTCCACTCCATTCCACTCCAATGCACGCCACTCCATTCCATTCCATTCCCCTCCACTCCATTCCATTACACTCCACTCCACTCCACTCCACTGCATTCCATTCCATTCCCCTGCATTCCATTCCATTCCTCTCCATTCCAGTCCACTACACTCCATTCCTCTCCAATCCACTCCACTCCACTACACTCTACAATATTACATGCCATTCCATTCCACTTCTCTCCATTCCATTCTATTCCACTGCATTCCGTTCCTTTCCATTCCACTCCAACCCAGTCCATTCCATTCAGTTCCATTCCACTCCCCTCCATTCCAGTCCATTCCTCTCCACTCCACTAAATTCCACTCCACTCCATTCCATTCCGTTCCATTCCATTCCATTCCACTCCATTCCATTCCATTCTTCTCTACTGGAATCCACTCCACTGGAATCCACTCCACT
Organism: Pongo abelii; assembly: GCF_028885655.2. Taxonomy (NCBI): domain Eukaryota; kingdom Metazoa; phylum Chordata; class Mammalia; order Primates; family Hominidae; genus Pongo; species Pongo abelii. Next base: position 15,015,710 of record NC_072007.2, on the reverse strand, counting down.
CCAATCCATTGCATTTCATTCAACTCCATACCTACTCACTCCACTCCATTCAAATCCAATTCACTCCATTTAATTCCATTGCATTCCCCTCCATTCCATTCCATTCCAATCCACTTCATTCCACTCCACTCCACTCCATTCCATTTTACTCAATTCCATTCCACCCCATTCCATTCCACTACACTCCATTCCAATCCACTCCAACCCATTCCACTCCACTCCACTCAACTCCACTCCATTACACTCCATTTCATTCTACTCCATCCCTCTCCATTCCATTTCATTCCACTCCACTCCACTCAACTCCATTCCATTCCACTGCATTCCTTTCCATTCCATTTGACTCCATTCCATTCCATTCCCCTCAACTCTACTCCATTCTATTCCATTACACTTCATTCCACTCCATTAAATTCCACTCCACTCAACTACACTCCACTTCACTCCACTCCACTCCATTCCATTCCACTCTATTCCATTCCTTCCACTACATTACTCTCCAGTCCATTCCACTCCGTTCCACTCTATTCCAGTCCACTCCACTCCATTCTATTTCATTGCACTACACTCGACTCCACTCCTTTCCTTTCCAATCCATTCCACTCCACTCCATTCCACGCCACTCCAGTCCACTCCACTCCACTCCATTCCACTCCACTCTGTTGCAATCAATTCAACTCCACTCCACTTCATTCATTTCCATGCCATTCCACTCCACTCCTCTGCATTCCTTTCCATTCCATTCCACTGCATTCCATTCCATTCCATTCCATTCCACTACTTTACTCTGCACTCCACTCCATTCCACTGCACTCCACTCAATTCTATGCTATTCCACTCCATCCCAATACATTCCATTCCATTCCACTCCATTGAGTTCCATTCCATTCAATTTCACTGCACTCCACTCTATTCCATTGCATTTTATTCCACTGCAATCCTCTCCACTGCAGTCAACTCCAATCCACTCCATTCCACTCCATTCTATTCCACTACATTTAACTCCATTGCATTCCATTCCACTCCACTACACTCCATTCCGTTACACTACACTCCACTCCATTCCATTCCACTCCGCTCCACTCCACTCCATTCCATTCCACTCTGCTCCACTCCACTCCATTCCATTCCAATCCGCTCCACTCCACTCCATTCCATTCCACTCCATTCCACTCCACTCCATTCCATTTCACTACATTCCTTTCCATTGCGTTTCACTCCAATCCATTCCATTCCACTCCACTCCACTCCACTGCATTCCATTCCACTCCACTGCACTCCATTCCACTCCACTCCACTCAATTCCACTGCACTCCATTCCTCTCCACTCTACTCTTTTCCATTCCATTCCACTACATTCCACTCCAGTCCATTCCACCACAATCCACTCCATTCCACTTCATTCCAGTCCACTCCACTCCACTCCATTCCATTCCACTGCACTCCACTCCACTCCATTGTATGCTAATGCATTCCACTCCATTACATTCCACTTCTTTCCACCCCACTTCACTCCACTCCACGACAATACATTACACTGCACTCCTTCCCACTCCATTCCACTCCACTCCACTCCATTCCACTCCACCTCATTCCTTACCATTCAACTAGACTCCACTTCTTTCCTTTCCACTCCATTCCATTTCAATCCTCTGCATTCCAATCCATTCCATTCCATTCCACTCCTTTCCATTCCACTCCTTTCCATTCAACTCCACTCCATTCCATGCTACTCCATTCCATTCCACTACATTCCATTCCATTCCACCCTGTTTCATTCCATTCCACTACATTCCAGTCCATTCCAATCCACTCCACTCAATTCCATTCCATTCCCTTCCATTCGTCTGCAATCCTTTCCACTGCACTCCTCTCCACTCCACCCCATTCCACTCCATTCCATTCCACTCCATTTAACTTCATTCCATTCCGTTGTATTCCACTACGCTCCTCTAACCTCCATTCCATTCCACTCCATTCCACTCAAATCCACTCCACTCCATTCCATTCTACTGCATTCCTTTCCATTCCATTCCTGTCCATTCTATTCCACTACATTCCACTCCAATCCATTCCATTGCATTCCATTCCATTCCACTCCACTCTATTCTTCTCCATTCCACTCCATTCCAGTCCACTCCACTCCACTCCACTACTTTCCATTCCATTCCACTGGACTCCACTGCATTCCATTCCAATCCCTTCCACTCCTCTTCTTTCCATTCCACTTCACTACACTCAATTCCACTCCACTCCCTTCCACTGCAAACCACTCTACTCCACTCCATTCCATTCCGCTTCACTCCACTACATTCCATTCCATTCCTGTCTACTCCATTCCATTCCATACCATTCCACTCCATTCCACTCGACACCATTCCACTCCATTCCACTGAATTCCAGTACACTCCATTCGACTCTATTCCATTCCACTGCACTCCACTCCATTCCATTGCAATCCATTCCACTCCACTCCTTTCAGTTCCACTCAACTCCACTCCATTTCATTTAGTACCACTCCATTCCTTTCCACCCGATTCCAATCCACTCCACTCCATTCCTCTCCTCGCCATTCCATTCCATTCCACTCCATTCCACTCCACTCCATTCCATTCCACTACATTCCTTTCCATTCCATTTCACTCCATTCCATTCCATTCCACTGAACTGTACTCCATTCCCTTCCACTCCACTCCACTCCAATCCATTCCACTCCACTAAACTCCACTCCTTCCACTCGATTCCTTTCCATTCCACTCCTTTCCATTCCTTTCCATTCCATTCCACTACATTCCACTCCAGTCCATTCCACTCCAATCCACTCCAATCCACTCCATTCCTCTTCATTCCAGTCCACTCCACTCCACTCCATTCCACTGCATCCACTCCAGTCCATTGTATTCCATTCCATTTCCCTCCACCCCGTTGTATACCATTCCACCCCACTCCACTCCACCCCATTCCATTCCATCCCACTCCTTTTCACTCCCCTCCACACCATTCCACTTCACCCCTTTCTTTCCATTCAACTAGACTCCACTCCTTTCCACTCCACTGCATTCCACTCCACTCCTCTGCATTCCATTCCATTCCATTCCATTCCTTTCCATTCCATTCCTTTCCATTGCATTCCTTTGCATTCCACTCCTTTCCACCCCATTCCATCATATTCAGTTCCATTCCACTACATTCCATTCCACTCCATTCCATTTGAATCCATTCCACTCCATTCCATTCCATTCTTCTGCAATCTTTTTCCACTGCACTCAACTCCATTCCATTCCATTCCACTGCATTCCATTCCACTCCATTTTTCTCCATTCCATTCCATTGTATTCCACTCCACTCCTCTCCCCTCCATTCCATTCGACTCCATTCCACTCCATTCCACTGCATTCCATTCCACTCCATTTTTCTCTTTTCCATTCCATTGTATTCCACTCCACTCCTCTCGCCTCCATTCCATTCGACTCCACTCCACTCCATTACATCCTACTTCATTCCTTTCCATTCCATTCCTCTCCATTCTATTCTACTTCACTCCTCTCCATTCCATTCCATTTCATTCCATTCCACTCCATTCCAGTCCACTCTATTCCACTGCTTTCCATTCCATTCCACTGCACTCCACTGCATTCCATTCCAATCCATTCCACTCCCCTTCTTCCCATTTCACTCCACTCCACTCCACTCCATTCCACTCCATTCCACTTCACCACACTCCACTCCATTCCATTCCATTGCACTCCACTCTACTCAATTCCATTCCTATCTACTCCATTCCATTCCATACCATTCCCCTCCATTCCATTCCCCACCATGTACCTCAATTCCACTGAATTCCAGTACACTCCATTCCACTCTGTTCCATTCCACTGCACACCACTCCTTTCCATTGCAATCCTTTCCACTCCACTCCGTTCCTTTCCACTCAACTCCACTCCATTCCATATAATACCACTCAATTCCTTTCCACAGGAATCCAGTCCACTCCACTCCTTTCCTCTCCACTCCTTTCCATTGCATTACACTCCGTTCCACTCCTCTAAACTCCATTACTTTCCTTTCCATTCCACTCCACTTCACTCCATTCCACTTCACACCAAAACACTCCACTCCACTCCATTCCATTACATTCCACTACATTTCTTTCCATTCCACTACATTCCACTCCATTTCTTTCCATTCCACTACAATCCATTCAAATACATTCCACTCCACACTACTCCACTCCACTGCACTCCAAGCCACTCCATTCCATTCCCTTCCTTTTCGCTGTATTGCATTCCATTCCACTCCACTCCATTCCATTACACTCCACCCAACTCCATTCCATTCCATTCCACTCCATCCCAGTACACTGCACTCCATTCCACTCCAATTCACTCCACTACACTACACTCAACTATATTCCATGTCATTCCATACCACTTCTCTCCATTCCATTCTATTCCACTGCATTCCATTCCATTCCATTCCACTCCACTCCACTCAATTCCACTCCATTCCTTTCCATTCCATTCCACTCCACAATATTCCATTCCCTTCCATTCCATTCCACTCCCTTCCACTCCATTCCACTCAACTCCACTACATTCCACTCCACTACATTCCATTCTTATCTAATCCAATCCACTCCACTCCAATCCACTCCACTGCATTCCATTCCCTTCAATTCAACTCCATTCCTATCCACTCCAAACCATTCAACTCCAATCCACTCCAATCCTTTCTATTCCATTAGAGTCACCTCCATTACATTCCAATCCAATCCACTGCAGTCCTCTCCACTGCACTCCACTCCACTCCATTCCACTCCATTCCATTCCACTCTGCTCCACTCCACTCTTTTCCATTCCACTCCTTTTCACTCCACTACATTCCATTCCACTACATTCTTTTCCATTCCATTTCACTCCATTCCATTCCTATCCACTCCACTCCACTCCATTCCATTGCACTCTACTCCACTCCACTCCATTCCACTCCTCTGCACTGAACTCCACTTCACTCCACTGCACTGCTTTCCGTTGCACTCTACTCCATTCCATTCCATTCAATTCCACTACATTCCACTCCAGTCCATTCCACTCCATTAAACTTCATTGCACTGCATTCCAATTCTCTCCACTCCACTCCACTCCATTCCATTCCATTCCCCTGCACGCCACTCCACTCCATTGTATTTCAATCCATTCCAGTCAACTAAATTCCACTTCACTCCACTACACTCCACTCCACTCCATTCCTTGCCACTCTATTCCATTCCCCTCCACTCCACTCCATTCCATTCCACTCCTCTCCATTTCTTTCCATTCAACTCCACTCCACTCCATTACATTCCATGTCATTCCATTCCATTCCGCTCCACTCCACTCCAATCAACTACATTCCATTCCATTCCTTTCCATTCCACTCCATTCCATTCCACTCCACTCCATTCCTTTCCATTCCATTCCACAGCACTCCGCTCCATTCCACTCCAATCCACTCCATTCCACTCCTTTGCATTCCACTCCATTCCACTCCATTCTACTCCATTCAATTCCACTCCTCTCCACTACATTACGTTCCATTCCATTCCATTCCTCTCCAATAAATTCAATTCCACTCCATTGCTTTCCATTCCATTCCATTCCACTCCACTCCAGTCCAATCCATTCCACTCCACTCCATTCCACTCCACTCCATTCCAATCCTTTCCACTCCATTCCATTCCGTTCCACTTCATTCCAGTCAATTCCAATTACTTCCACTCTACTCCAGTGCATTTCCTTCCACTCCATTCCACTCCATTCCTTTCCACTAAATTCCAGTCCACACCATTCCATTCCATTCCATTCTACTCCACTACACAACACTCCACTCCAATCCATTCCGTTCCATTGCATTCCACTCCATTCTACTCGAATCCACTCCATTCTACTCCACTTTATTCCATTCCATTCCGTTCAATTCCAGTCCATTCCAGTCCACTTCACTCCAATCCACTCCCTTCCACTGCACTCCACTCAATTCCATTCCAATCCATTCCACTCCAATATATTCCATTCCTTTCCATTCTATTCCAATCCACTCCATTCTATTCCACCGCACTCCATTCCATTCTACTGCACTGCACTCGATTCCCTTACATTCTATTCCATTTTACTCCATTCCATTGCACTCCAATCCCCACCATTCCATTCCACTCCATACCATTCCAGTACATTCCTCTCCACTCCAATCCATTCCATTACATACCACTGCTTTCCATTCCATTCCATTCCACTCCACTCCACTCAATTCTACTGCACGATGTTGCATTCCATTCCATTTCATTCCACTCTACTCCACTTAACTCCACTCCACTCCATTCCATTGTCCTCCACTGCACTCCACTCTATTCCACTTCACTGCGTTAGAATCCACTCCATTCCATTCCATGCTATTCCATTCCATTCCTCTCCACTCCATTCCATTCCACTCCACTGCACTGCTTTCCACTCCATTCCACTCTATTACAATTCATTCCACACCATTCCATTCCACTACACTCCATTCCACTACACTCCACTCAATTCCACTCCATTCCATTCCATTCCTTTCCACCCCAATCCATTCCATTCCATTCAACTTCATTCCACTCCATTCCACACCATTCCACTCCACTCCACTCCATTCCACTCCACTCCACTCCATTCCACTCCACTCCACTCCACTCCACTCCTCTCAATTCCACTCCATTCCATTTGATTCCATTCCACTCCACTCCATTCCATTCCATTCCATTCCAGTCAACTCCTTTCCTCTCCAGTCACTCCATTCCACTCCAATCCAATCCATTCCACTCCATTCCACTCCACTCCATTGCATTCCACTCTTCTCCATTCCATGCCGTTTCATTCCACTGCATTCCATTCCACACCATTCCACTCCGTTCCACTGAATTCCATTCCACTCCATTCCATTCCACTACACTCTACTCCAATACTTTCCAGTCCATTCCGGTCCACTCCGTTGCATTCTACTCCACTCCTTTCCTTTCCATTTAATACAACTCCATTACATTCCACTCCACTCCCCTCCATTCGACTAAACTCCATTCCAATGCATTCCACTCCAATCCATTCCACTCCACTCCACTCCACTCCATTCCATTTCATTCCACTCCACACCACTCGATTCCACTCCATTCCATTTCATTCTACTCCATTCAAGTCCTCTCCATTCCACTCTACTCCATTCCATTCCACTCCATACCATTCCATTCCCTACCATTTAATTCCACTCCACTCCCCTCCATTCCATTCCATTCCATTCCACTCCTCTCCATTCCACTCCACTTCACACCATTCCACTTTACTCCATTCCACTCCACTCCGTTCCACTCCCCTCCATTCTATTTCTTTCCATTCAACTCTGTTCCACTCCACTCCATTCCAATCCACTTCACTCCGCTTTGTTCCATTCCATTCCGTCTCACTCAACTCATTCCACTCCACTCCATTCCAGACCACTCCACTCCACTCCATTCCCTTTCACTCCATTCCACTGCACTCCATTACATATTATTGCACTACACTCCACTGCATTCCTCTCCACTGCATTCCACTCCACTCTGCTCCATTCTTTTCCATTCAATTAAACGCCACTCCATTCCATTCCATTCCATTCCACTCTACTCCTTTCCACACCACTCTGCTCCATTCTCTTCCGTTCCATTCCACTCCACTCCAATTCATTCCAATCAATTCCATTCAATTCCAATCCACTCCATTCCTTTCCATTCCACTCTACTCCATTCTCCTCCACTCTGTACCACTCCATTCCATTCCATTACACTCCACTCCACTTCATTCCAATCCATTCCACTCAATTCCTCAACAGTCCACTTCACTGCATTCCATTCCAGTCCACTCCTCTCCACTTCATTCCAATCCATTCCACTCAATTCCAGGCCACTCCACTTCGCTCTATTCCATTCCATTCCATTCCATTACACTCCATTCCATTCCATTCCACTCTAATCTATTCCACTCCACTCCACTGAACTCCACTCCTTTCCATTACTTTCCTTTCCACTGCATTCCATTAGTCTCCACTCCATTCCAGTACACTTCACTGCATTCCACTCCACTCCACTCAACTCTGTTCCTTTCCACTCCACTCCATTACTTTACCCTTCACTCCATTCTCTTTCATTCCATTCCACTGCACTCCACCCCACTCCACTACATTCCACTCAATTCCACTATATTCCATTCCACTCCATTACACTCCAATCCATTCCATTCCATTCTGCTCCACTCCACTCCACTCCATTTCATTGCACTCCATTTCACTCCACTCCATTCCATTCCATGACATTCTATTCCATTGCATTGCACACTATTCCATTCCATTCTACTCCACTCTACTCCATTCCATTCCATTCTACTCCACTCTACTCCATTCCATTCCAATCCACTCCACTGCTTTCCACTCCTGTTCACTCCACTTCTCTCCATCCGACTCCATTCCATTCCGCTGTACTCCATTCCTTTCCATTGCATTCCATTCCACTTCATTTCCCTCCCCTCCATTCCACTCCATTTCATTCAACTCCATTCTATTCCAGTCCTTTCCAATACATTCCACTCCACTCATTCCATTACACTTCATTCCACTCTAATCCACTCCATTCCATTTAATTCCACTCCATTCCATTCCTCTCAATTCCACTCCACACAACTCCATTCCACTCCACTCCATTTCATTCCATTCCATTCTGCTCAAATCCATTACTCTTCACTCCACTCCACTATACTTCATTCCCTTCCATTCCATTCTATTCTTCTCCACTACATTCCACTTCATTCCACTCCAATCCAGTCCACTCCAGTCCACTCCACTCCCTTCCATTCCATTCTATTTCTCTGTACTCCACTCCATTCCATTCCAATGCTTTCTGATCCACTCCATTCCATTCCACTAATCTCCACTGCACTCCACTCAACTCCACTCCGTTCCATTCCACTCTACTGTATTCCATTCCATACCATTCCACTCCATTCCACTCCACTCTATTCAACTCCTTTCACCTCTATTCCACTGCTTTCCCGTCCACTTCTCTCCCCGCCATTCCATTCATTTCCACTGCACTCCACTCCATTCCATTCCAATCCATTCCTCTCCACTCCATTCCATTTAATCCTACCCCATTTCATTCCACTCCATTCCACTCCACTCCACTCCACTCCATTCCACTCCACTCCATTCCATTCCATTCTACTCCATTCCACTCCACTCCACTGTACTTCATTTCATTCCATTCCATTCCACTACAATTCACTCAACTCCACTACATTTTATTCCACTCCATTCCATTCCTCTATTTTCCACTCCACTCCACTCCACCTCACTCCATCCCATTCCATTTGATTCCACTCCAATCCACTCCAATCCATTCCATTCCATTCTTCTCCCATGCACTCCACTGCACTCTATTCCACTGCACTCCATTCCACTCTACTCCTTTCCTTTCCACTCCTTTCAATTCAATTCCTCTCAATTCCACTCCACTCCATTCCACTCCACTGCACTCCATTCCACTCCATTGCAGTCCATTGCATTCCATTCCATTCCATTCCTCTTCATTCCTCTCCATTCCACTCCATTCGACTGCATTCCTTTCCATTCCACTCTAATCCTTTCCACTCCACTCCATTCCATTGCTTTCATTTCAACTCTATTCCACTCCACTCTACTCCACTCCATTCCACTGCTTTCATTTCAACTCTATTCCACTCCACTCTACTCCATGCCACTCCACTCCACTCAGTTTCATTCCATTCCATCTCAATCCATACCATTCCACTCCATTCCACTCCATTCGACTCAACTCCACTCCATCCGACTCCATTCCACTATATTGCATTCCATTCCATTCAATTCCACTCCATTCCTTCCACTTCACTACATTCCAGTCAACTCCACTCCATTCTTCTCCACTCCACTCCATTGCATTCCATTCCACTGCACTCCACTGCACACCTCTCCACTCCATTCCTCTCCATTCCATCACACTCCATTCAACTCTACTCTATTCCGTTCCATACCATACCACTCCGTTCCATTCCATTCTACTCCATTCCTCTCCACTCAACTCCAGGCCACTCCACTCCATTCTATTCAATTCCATACCATTCCACACATATCCACCCCACTCTTCTCCATCCCACCACTCTGCATTCCATTCCATACCTTTCAATTCCACTCCACTATACTCCTCTCCATTTCATTCCACTCCACGCCACTCCAATACATTCCATTGCACTCTACTCCATTCCATTCCACTCCACTCCATTCCATTCCACTCCACTCCATTCCATTCCATTCCATTCCATTCCATTCCATTCCATTCCAATGCACTCAACTCCACTCCAGTCTATTCCAGTCCACTCCACTCCACTCCATTCCACTCCAGTCCATTACACAGCATTACACTCCATTGTATTCTATTCCATTAAACTCCACTCCACTCCATTACAATTTATTCCTCTCCATTCCACTCCACTCCACTCCATTCCTTTCCATTCCGTTCCATCCCACTAGATTCCACTCCACTCCATTCAAGTCCATTCCACTCCATTCCAGTCCACTCCACTCCACTCAACTCCATTCCAATCCGTTCCACAGCATTCCACTACATTGGATTCCAATTCATTCCACTACATTTGATTCCAATTCATTCCACAATACTCCATTCATTCTACTCCACCTACTCCACTTCATTCCGTTTAATTCCACTCTATTCCCTTCCACAACATTCCACTCCACTAAAGTCCGTTTCACTCCACTCCATTCCATTCCATTCCACTGGACTCCACTCCTTTCGTTTCCACTTCATTCCACTCCACTGCATTCCACTCCACTCCTTTCCACTCCACTCAGCTCCATTCCATTCCTTTCCATTCCACTCCACTCAGTTCCATTCCATTTCACTCTACTACATTCCATTCCACTCTGCTACCTTCCATTCCATTCGATTCCTCTCCACTCCACTCCATTCCAATCCATTCCAGTCCATTCCACTAAACTTCATTCCATTCCTCTCCACTCCATTCCATTCCAGTTCACTCCATTCCACTCCACTCCTTTCCATTCCTTTCCATTCCACTCCATTCCTTTCCCTTCCATTCCACTCCATTCCACCTTTCCCTTCCATTCCACTCCATTCCACTCCACTCCATTCCAGTCAACTCCACTTCATTCCACTCCACTCTACTCAATTCAACTCCATTACATTCCACTCGTTGCCATTCCATTCCACTGCATTACATTCCACTCCATTCCACTCCACTACATTCAATCCCATTCCGCTACACTCCACTCCACTCCATTCCATTACCCTCCGTTCAGCTCCACTCCATTCCACTCCACTACAATCCTTGCCATTCCACTCCACTCCATTCCATTCCATTCCACTCCACTCCATTCCATTCCATTCCACTCTACTCCACTCCAATCCATTCCCTTCCAATCCACTCCACTCCTTTCCACTCCACTGCTAACCACCCCACTCCATTCCATTCCATTCTATTCCATTCCATTCCATTCCATACCTTTCCACTGCATACCCCTCCAAGCCATTCTACTCCATTCCATTCCACTCCATTCTGCTCCTCTCCATTCCACTCCACTACACTCCGTTCCATTCCACTCCACTCCATTCCATTCCATTTAATTCCACTCCATTTCATTCCACTCCATTCCACTCCACTCCACTCCACTCCATTCCATTACAAATCCACTCCACTCCACTCCATTCCATTCAATTTCATTCCACTGCACTCCACCCCACTCCACTCCACTAAACTCCACTCTACTCCACTCTGTTTCATTCCACTCCACTCCACTCCATTCCTTTCCATTCCATTCCACTCCACTCAACTCCATTCCACTCCACTCCACTCCACTTCACTTCATTCCATTCCACTCCACTCCGTTCCACTTCATTCCACTCCATTCCTCTCCATTCCAGTCCACTCCACTCCGCTCCATTCCACTTCACTACACTGCACTCCACTCCATTCCATTCCATTCCATTCCACTTCATTCCACTGCATTCCAGTCTACTCCACTCCACTCCTCTCCACTCCCTTCCATTCCACTCCACTCTAATCCATTCCATTCCATTCTATTCCAATCCATCCCACTCCACTCCATACCACTCTATTCCACTGCATTTCAGTCCTCTCCAATCCACTCCTCTCCAGTCCACTCCATTCCATTCCACTCTACTCCATTCCATTCCATTATATTCCACTCCATTCCACTCCACTCCATTCTACTCCATTCCTTTGCATTCCAGTCTAATCCACTCCACTCCTGGCTATTCCATTCCATTCCATTACAGTCCACTGCATTCCATTCCAATCTTTTCCACTCCAATCTCTTCCATTCCGTTCCACTGCACTCCACTCCATTTTATTTAAAACGAATCCATTTCATTCTACTCCATTCCAGCCCACTCCACTCGATTCCAAACCATTCAACTCCTTTACACTACACTCCACTATATTCCACTCCATTCCTTTCCAGTCGCCTCCATTCCACTCCACTCCATTCCACTCCATTCCAGTGCATTCCACTCCTTTCCATTCCAGTCCACTCCACTCCACTCCATTCCTTTCCTTTCCACTGCACTAATCTCCATTCAATTCCAATCCATTCCACTTGACTCCATTCTATTCCACTCCATTTCACTCCATTCCACTGAATTCCACTTCTTTCCATTCCACTCCATTCCACTCCATTCCATTGCATTCCATTCCATTCCACTCCACTCCACTCTATTTCACTTCACTCCATTCCACTCCACTCCACTCCATTTCATCCCATTGCACTGCACTCCATTCCATTCTATTCCAATCCATTCCACTCCATTCCAATCCATTCCACTCCACTCCATTCCATTCCACTCCACGACACTCGTTTCCACTCCATTCCACTGAATTCCACTCGATTCCATTTCACTCCATTCCACTCCTTTCCATTCCATTAAACTCCATTCCACTCCGTTTCACTTCACTCCATTCCACTCCACTCCACTCCATTCCATTACATTCCACTCCACTCCATTCCAATCCATTGAACTCAATTCCAATCCACTCCACTCCATTCCCTTCCATTCCTTTCCATTCCATTCCATTCCCTTCCAATCTTTTCCACTCCACTCTACTCCATTCGACTCCACTCCATTCCATTACACTCCATTTCATTCCACTCTATTCCACTCCATTACACTCTATTCCATTCCATTCCACTCTATTCCATTCCACTCCACTCCATTCCTCTCCACTCCACTACACTCCACTACTTCCATTCGACTCCAATACATTTATTTCCACTAAACTCCATTCCGTTCCATTCCACTGCACTTTACTCCATCCACTCCACTCCATTCCACTCCACTCTATTCCATTCCATTCCACTCCAATCCACTGCATTCCACTCCACTCCACTTCATTCCGCTCCATTCCATTCCATTCCAATCCTCTCCATTCCATTCCAGTCCATTCCACTCTTCTCTATTCCACTACACTCCAATCCATTCGATTCCAATCTTTTCCACTCCACTCCTTTCCAACCCACTCCACTCCACTCCACTCCATTCCATTTAATACCACTCCATTCCAATCCAATTCATTCCACTCCACTCCATTTCATTCCATTCCTCTCCAATCCACTCCATTCCTCTCCACTCCATTTCACTCCACTTTAATCCATTCCATTCCATTCCATTCGAATCCATTGCTTTCCAATCCATTCCATTCCACTCCACTCAACTCCTTTGCACTTCACTCCATACCACTCCACTCCACTCCTTTCTATTCCGTTCCATTCCATTCCATTCCATTTCAATCCTTTCTACTCCACTCCAGTCCACTCTGCTCCATTCCATTACATTCCATTACATTCCACTCCATTGCATTCCACTGCACTCCGTTCCAGTCCACTCCACCCCATTAGACTCCACTGCACTCCGTTTAATGCCACTCCATTCCTTTCCTCTCCATTGCACTCCACTCCACTCCATTCCACTCCATCCCATTCCATTCTATTCTATTTCATGCCACTCCACTCCACTCCATTCTACTCCATTGCATTCCACTATCCTCCTTACCACTCCACTCCAACCCATTCCACTCTAATCCATTCCAATGTACTTCTTTTCACTCTACTCCTTTCTATTCCTTTCCATTCATCTCTATTCCACTCCAATCCACTCCGTTCCATTCCATTTCACTCCACTCATTCCACTCCAGTCCATTCCATTCCACTGCACTCCATTCCATTCCACTCGACTCCATTCCATTCCACTCCACTCCTTTCCATTAGATTCCATTCAATTCCGCTCCATTCCAGTCGTCTCCACTCCAATCCTCTCCTCTCCACTCCATTCCACTCCATTTAACTCCATTCTATTCCACTCCATTCAATTCCACTCCATTCAATTCCAATCGATTCCACTCCACTCTGCTGCCTTCCAATCCACTCCATTCCACTCCACTCAGCGTCATTCCATTCCATTCAATTCCAATCCACTCCATTCCATTCCATTCCACTCTACTCCATTTCACTCCAGTCCACTCCATTCCTATCCATTCCATTCCATTCCACTCCACTTCATTCCAATCCATTCCATTCCTTTCCATTCCACTCCACTCCATTGCAGACCACTCCACTCCTTTGCACTCCACTTCTCTCAACTCCATTCTATTCCACTCCAATCCTTTCCATTCCACACCACTCCAATACATTCCACTCCATTCCTCTGTACTCCACCAAACTCCACTCCACTCCAATCAATTCCATTACATTCCATTCCACTCCATTCCTTTGCATTCCGATCCGCTACACTCCAATCCATTCCATTGCACTCCATTCCACTTCACTCCATTCCATTCCACTACATTTCATTCCATTCCATTCCAATCCATTCCATTGCATTCCTCTCCACTCCTGTCCATTCCTTTCCAATGCCGTCCATTCCTTTCCACTCCTCTCCACTCCACTCCTGTCTCCCCACTTCATTCCATTCCACTCTACTCTATTCCATTCCATTCCATTACATTACATTACATTCCACTCCATTCCATTCCACTCCATTTCACTCCATTTCACTATATCCCATTCAAACCGACTCTATTCCAATCCATTCCACTCCACTCCATACCATTCCACTCCACTGTACTCCATTCCATTTAATTTCACTCCATTCCATTCCAATGCATTTCCCTTCATTACACTCCATTCCACACCAATCCATTCCATTCAAATGCACTCCATTCTACTCCACTCCACTCCATTCCTTTCCATTCCATTCCACCACGCTCAACTCCATTCCACTTCAATCCACTCCATTCCAGTTCATTCCATTCCATTCCATTTCACTCCATTCCACTTCATTCCAATCAATTCCACTCCATTCCAGTCCACTCCACTCCATGCCACAGCATTCCACTCCATTCTTCTGCACTAGATTCAATTCCATTCCAATCAATTCCAATCCACTCCACTCCATTCCGCTAAACTCTACTCCATTCCACTCCACTCCACTCCTCTCCATTCCATTTCATTCCACTCCACTCCTTTACTTTCCAGTCCATTTCACTCCCTTCCACTCCACTCCATTCCACTCCATTCCACTGCTTTCTAGTAAACTCCACTGCACTCCCCGCCATTCCATTCCATTCCATTCCACTGCACTCCACTCCATTCCATTCCAATCCATTCCACTCGATTCCACTCTTCTCCACTCCATTCCATGTAATACCTCTCTATTTCTTTACACTCCATTCCACTACAATCCACTCTATTCCATTCCACTCCTGTCCACTCCACTCCAATCTACTCCATTCCATTCCATTCCACTCCACTCCACTCCGTTCCATTCCATTCCTTTTGTCTTCATTCCAATCCACGCCACTGCATTGCACTCCATACCATTCTGTTCCATTCCATTTAATTCCACTCCCATTCAGTCCACTCCATTGCATTACATTCCACTCCATTGTACTCCACTCCACATCATTGCATTCTATTCCATTCCATTCCATTCCACTGCACTCCATTCAACTCCACTGCACTCTGCTCCACTCCACTCCACCCTACTCCATTCCATTCCTTTCGATTCCATTCCATTCGACTGCTTTCCATTCCATTCCATTCCATTCCGTTCCATTCCACTCCACTCCATTCTTTTCCATTCCATTCAACTCTATTCCCCTCCACTCCACTCCATTCCTCTTCACTCCACTCCGTTCCATTCCATTCCATTTCACTCCATTGCATTCCACTGCAGTTCACTCCATTCCACTCTATTCCACTCCATTCCAATCCACTCCACTCCATTTCATTCCATTCCGTTCCATTGCGCTCCATTCCTTCCACTTCACTCCTTTCCAGTCCATTCCACTCAACTACATTCCATTCTATTTCACTCCATTTGATTCCATTCCATTCCCTTCCACTGCACTCCACTCCACTACAATCCACTCCACTACAATCCACTCCACTCTATTCCACTCCATTCCATCACACTTCATTCCACTCCACTAAATTCCATTCCATTCCATTCCATTCCAATCCATTCCACTCCACTCCATTCCAATCCAATACAGTCTATTCCACTCCATTCAATTCGAATCCATTCCACTCCACCCCATTCCATTCCACTCCACTTCACTGCACTCCATTCCACTGAATTCCACTCCATTCCATTCCACTCCATTCCACTCCATTCCACTCCACTCCATTCCATTAAATTCCATTCAACTCCACACCACTCCATTCCACTTCACTCCATTCTACTCCACTCCACTCCATTCCAGTCCATTCCATTCCATTCCACTCCACTCCATTTCCATCCATTCCATTCCATTCCAGTCCACTCCTATCCACTCAATTCCATTCAAATCCAGTGCACTCCATTCCATTCGATTACAATCCATTCCATTCAACTCCATTCTACTCCACTGCATTGAATTCCATTCCACTCCTCTCCACTGCATTCCACTCCACTCCACTCCACTCCATTCCATTCGACTCCCCTCCATTCGAATCCATTCCACTTCAAACCACTGCACTCCTCTCCATTCCATTATGTTCCATTCCATTCCTCTCCATTCTATTCCACTTCACTTCATTTCAGTCCACTCCACTCAATTCCACTCCACTCCACTCCACTACACTCCATTCCATTCCAATCCATTCCACTCCACTCCATTCCATTGCATTCCACTGCACTGCATTCCATTACACTACTCTCCACCAAAGTCCTCTCCACTCAACTCCATTCCATTCTATTCCAGTGCACTCCACATCATTTCATTCCAATCCATTCAACTCCACTCCATTTCATGCATCTCCACTCCACTCCACTCCATTCCATTTAATTACATTCGATTCCATTCCACTTCATTCCACTCCACTCCAATCCATTCCATTCCAATCCATTCCACTCCACTCCATTGCATTCCACTCTACTCCACTCCATTCCACTCCACTCTACTGCATTCCAGTCCACTCCATTGCATTACTTTCTACTCAACTCCAGTCCATTCGACTCCACTCCATTACACTCCACTCCACTCCATTCCATTCCATTCCTCTCTACTCCAGTCCAATCCATTCCACTCCATTCCACTATACTCCACTCCATTCCATTCAATTCCATTCAATTCCATTCCAATCCTTTCTGCTCCACTCCACTCCATTCCACTCCACTCCACTCCACTCCATGCCATTCCATTCCATTCAAATCCATTCGTTTTCATTCCAGTCCATTGCTTTCCTTTCGACTCCATTCCAGTCATTCCACTCCAATCAACTCCATATCATTCCATTCCGTTCCATTCCATTCCGTTCCACTCCATTTCAATCCGTTCCACTCCTTTCCACTCTACTACAATCCTTTCCACTCCACTCCACTCCATTCCACTCCATTCCCCTCCACTCAACTCCGTTTGATTATCGTCCACTCCACTCCACTCCATTGCATTCCACTCCATTCAACCCTACCGTATTCCTTTCCATTCCAGTCCGCTCCACCCCACTCCATTCCATTCTAATCCATTCTATTCCTCTGCATTCCAATCCACTCCACTCCAATCCACTCCATCCCTTTCCATTCCATGCCATTTCATTCGACTTCACTTCACTTCACTACTGTCCACTCCATTCCATTAGACTCCACTGCACTCAAATCCACTCCATTCCACTACACTCCATTCCACTACACCCAATTCCATTCCATTCCATTTAATTCCACTCCACTCCACTCCACTACATTCCATTCCATTCCATTCCATTGCACTCCACACTACTCCATTGCACGCCACTCCCTTCGACTCCAATACATTCCATTACATTTCATTGAAATTCATTCCACACCACTCCATTCAATTCCATTTCACTCCACTCCACTCCATACTATTCTATTCCACTGCATTCCACACTACCCCATTGCATTCCACTCCACTACACTCAACCCCATTCCATTCCACTGCACTCCACTCCATTCCATTCCAATCCATTCCACTCCACTCCATTCCATTCCACTACACTCTACTCCACTACACTTCACTCCCCTCCATTCCATTGGACCCCTTCCCATTCCACTCCTCTCCATGCCACTCCACTCCATTCCATACCACTGCACTCAAATCCATTCCATTCCATTCCACGCCTGTCAACTCCACTCCATTCCACCCCATTCCACTCCATTGCTGTCAACTCCACTACACTCCCTTCCATTCCATTCTAGTGCAATCCAGTTCATTCCATTCCATTCCTTTCCAATCCGTTCCCCTCCACTACATTCCTTCCACTCCACTCTACTCTCCTCCACCTCACTGTATTCCATTCCACTCAACACCATTCCTCTCCATTCCACTCCACTCCACTTCATTCCACTCCACTACATTCCATTCGTTTCCACTCCACTCCAATCCTTTCCACTCCACTCCAATCCTTTCCACTCCACTCCAATCCTTTCCACTCCACTCTATTACCCTCCAATCCGTTCCATTCCATTCCATTCCATTCCATTCCACTCCACTCCATTCCATTCCACTCGAATCCACTCCATTCTACAACATTCTACTCCGTTCCATTCCATTCCACTCCATTCCATTCCATTCCACTACACTCCATTCCACTCCACCCCATTCCACTCCACTCCATTCCATTGCATTGCATTCAATTCAATTCCACTCCACTCCACTGCATTCCACTCCACTCCACTCTTTTCCATTCCTTTACATTATATTCCATTCCACTCTTTTGTAATCCACTAAACTCAATTCCACTCCACTCCACTCCATTTCATGCCATTCCATTCCTTTCCAATCCATTCCTTTTCATTCCATTCCATTCCACTCCATTCCATTCTATTCCATTCCATTCCCTTCCATTCCAATCCATTACACTCCACTTCATTCCATTTCACTCCATTACCCTCCATTTCATTCCATTCCATTCCACTCCATTCCACTCCATATCATTCCATTCCATTCCAGTACATTCCTCTCCATTTCACTCCACTTCATTCCATTCCACTCCATTTGCCACCATTCCGCTCCATTCATTTTCACTCCATTCCACTCCACTCCATTCCATTCCACAGTACTCCGTTCCATTCCACTGCACTATACACCACTCCTGTCAACTACATTCCATTCCACTCCATTCCATTCCTCTCCATTCCACTCCAAACTACTCCATTACACTCCCATCCATTTCATTCCATTCCATTCCACTCCACTCCACTCCACTCCACTCCATTACATTCCACTCCAATGTACTCCATTCCACTCCACAGCATTCCACTGCACTGCATTCCATTCCATTCCACTCCACCCCACTCAGCTCCATTCCACTCCAACCCTGTCCATTCCACTACACTCCACTCCATTCCATTCCTTGCCATTCCAATACATTCCATTCCATTCCAGTCTGCTCCATTCCACTCCACTCCATTCCTCTCCACTCCATTCCATTCCGTTCCATTCAACTGCATTCCTCTCCACTACACTACATTCCACTCCACTCCACTCCATTCCATTCCACTGCACTGCTTTCCATTCCATTCCATTCCATTCCACTCCACTCCATTCCACTCCACTCCAATACTGTCCACTCCATTCCCCAACATTCCATTGCATTCCATTCTACTCCACTCCATTCCATTCCACTACACTACATTCTGTTCCATTCCATTCCACTGCACTCTCCTCCAATCCACACCCTCATGTCCATTCCACTCCGTTCCATTCCACTCCATTCCACTCCTCTCTATTCCATGTCATTCCAGTCGACACCACTCCTCTCCATTCCATTGAACACTATTCCACTCCACTCATTTCCATTCCATTCCACTCCATTCCTTTCCATTCAATTCCGCTCCATTCCGTTCCTCTCCATTACACTCCACTCCATTACACTCCAATCCATTTCATTCCATTCCGCTCCACTCCTCTCCTCTCCAATCCATTCCATTCCATTCCAATGCACTCCATTCCACTCCAGTGCGTTCCACTCCACCCCATTCCATTCCATTCCATTCCACTCCTCTCAACTCAATTCCACTCCAACCCACTCCATTCCACTCCACTGTACTCCATTCCTTTCCATGCCATTCCACTCCATTCCATTCCATTCCATTCTACTCTACTCCATTCCGCCCCACTCCATTCCACTCCACTCCATCAATTCCGTTCCACTCAACTCCATTCTTCTCCACTCCAGTACATTCCACTCCACTTCACTCCATTCCATTCCATTCTATTCCACTACACTCCATTCCACTCCACTACACTCCTTTCCACTCCACTCCCCAACATTCCGTTGCATTCCATTCCTCTCCACTCCATTACATTCCACTCCACTTCATTCCACTCCATTCCAATCCATTACCCTCCACTACATTCCATTCCACTCCACTCTACTCCCCTCCACCACACTCTATTCCATTCCACACCATTCCACTCCACTCTACTCCCCTCCACCACACTCTATTCCATTCCACACCATTCCACTCCTCTCCATTCTATGTCATTCCACTCGACATCACTCCATTACATTGCACCCCATTCCTCTCCACTCCATTCCATTCCGCTCCATTCCTTTCCATTCCAATCCACTCCACTCCATGTCAATCCAAATGAATCCCTTCCATCTATTCCACTCCAGTACACTCCACTTCACTCCATTAAATTTAATTCCACTCCATTCCATTCCACTCCATTCCACTCCATTCCCGCCCATTACACTACCCTCCATTCCAATCCATTTTACTCCACTCCACTCCATTCCACTCCTCTCCATTGCATTCCACTCCACTCCACTCCATTCCATTCCACTCCACTCCACTCCTCTCCATTCCATTACTTTACTCTCCATACAACTCCACTCCACTCCTTTTCATTTCATTCCTTTCCACTCCTTTCCACTCCACTCCACTCCTCTCCTCTTCACTCCATTCCATGCCATTCCATTCCAATCTAGTCCATTCCTTTTCATTCCACTCCATTCCGTTCCATTCCACTCCATTCCAGTCCATTTCACTCTAATCGACTCCATTCTATTCCATTCCATTCCATTCCCTTCCACTCCATTCCATTCCATTCCACTACACTCTTCTCCATTCCAATCCCTTCAACTCCATTCCATTCCATTCCATTCCACTCCATTCCACCTCTTTTCATTCCATGTCATTCCACTCCACACCATTCCTCTCCATTCCATTGCACTCCATTCCACTCCACTCTGCTAAACTCCACCCCACTCCACTCCATTGCATTCCACTCCATTCTATTCCTCAGCATTCCAAACCACACCACTCTATTCCACTCCATCCCATTCCATTCCATTGCATTTCACGTCACTCCACTCGACTCCATTCCACTACACTCCATTCTACTAAACTGCATGCCAATCTAGCCCATTCCATTCCATTCCATTTCTTTCCACCCCACTCCACTCCACTCCCTTCCACTCCACTGCACTCCACTCTACTCCTTTCCACTCCAATCCATTCCATTCCACTAAATTCCATTCCATTCCGTTCCACTGCACTGCATTCCACTCCACACCACGTCATTCTATTCCATTCCACTACATTCCATTCCATTCCACTCCACTGCATTCCACTCCATTCCATTGCTCTCCACTCCATTCCATTCCATTCCATTCAACTCCATGCCGCTGTACTCCACTGCTTTTGGCTCCACTCCACTCCATTCCATTCCATTCCATTCCCTTCCTCTCCTTCCAATCCACTCCACTCCATGAAATGCCATTCCACTCCTTTGCAATCCATTTCACTAAATTCCATTCCATTCCTTTCCATTCCACTCCATTCCATTCCATTCCACTGCATTCCAGTCCATTCCACTCCACTCCACTCTATTCCTCTTGATTCCATTCCACTCCATTCCTGTCTAATCCTCTCCATTCCACTCCACTTCACTCCATTCCCCTCCATTCACCTCCATTCCACTCCATTCACCTCCATTCCACTCCATTCCATTTCACTCCACTTCACTCCTCTCCATTCCATTCCATTATACTCCACTGCA
Organism: Pongo abelii; assembly: GCF_028885655.2. Taxonomy (NCBI): domain Eukaryota; kingdom Metazoa; phylum Chordata; class Mammalia; order Primates; family Hominidae; genus Pongo; species Pongo abelii. The sequence continues at coordinate 14,993,103 of NC_072007.2, read as the reverse complement.
CACCATTCCATTCCTATCCATTCCACTGTTCTCCATTCCATTACACTCCACTGTACACCACTAATCTAAATTCCATTCCATTCCACTATATTCCATTAATCTCCATTCCACTCCACACCACTCCATTACACTCCATTCCACTCCACACCACTCCATTACACTCCAATCCATTCCATTCCATTCCATTCCATTTCATTCCACACCACTCCACTGCATTACACTCCATTCCATTCCACTCCAAAGCACTCCACTCCACTCCATTCCACCCCTCTCCATTCCACTCCACTCCTTTAAATTCCATTGCATTCCACTCCATTCCACTGCATTCCACTCTAATCCACTCCATTCCACTCCACTGAACTCCATTCCCTTCCATTCCAATCTACTCCGTTCCACTACACTTCATTCCACTCCACTCCATTCCATTCCATACAATTCAACTCCATTCCGCTCCACTCCATTACATGCCACTCCTCTCCACTCCATTTAAGTCCACTCCACTCAACTCCACTCCACTTCATTCCATTCCACTGTACTCCATCCCATTCCATTCCACTCCACTCCATTCTACTCCATTCTATTCCACTCCATTCCTCTGTATTCCATTGAATTCCACTCTATTCCAGTTCTTTCCTCTCCTATCCACTCCACTCTATTCCATTCCATTCCATTGCATTCCATTACAATCCATTCCAGTATATTCCAATCCATTCCACTCCACTCCAATCCATTCCACTCCATTCCATTCCATTCCACTCCATTCCAGTCTATTCCACTCCTATCCATTCCGTTCTATTCCATTTAATTTCTTTCTATTCCATTCCATTGCATTTCATTCCATTCCGTTCCACTCCATTCCTGTCCGCTACTCTCTTTCCACTCCACTCCATTCCACTCCATTCCCCTCCACTCCACTCAGTTCTATTACAGTCCACAACATTCAATTCCACTCTGTTCCACTCTAATGCCTTTCGTTGCAATGCACTCCAGTCAACTCCTCTGAACTCCACTCCATTCCATTCCTCTCTATTCCATTCCTCTGCATTCCAACCGACTCCAGTCCATTTCACTCCTTCCCGTTCCATTCCATTCCCTTTCATTCACTCCACTTCACTCCACTCCACTCCCCTCCATTGCATTCCACTCCGCCGGATTCCACTCTACTCCATTGCACTCCACTCCAATCCACTCCACTCCATTCCGTTCCAATCCACTCATGTCCACTCCTTTCCACTAAACTCCACTCCATTCCATTACTCTACACTCCAATCCACTCCATTCAATTCCACTCCATTCCACTCTACTCCATTCCATTAAACTCCACTCCACTCCCCTGCACTACACTCCATTCCATTCGAATCCATTCTATTCCTCTGCATACCACTCTGCTCTACACCATTCCACTCCATCCCATTCCATTCCATTCAATTTCATTCCACTGTATTCCACTCCACTCCACTCCATTCCATTCCACTCCACTGCACTCCACTCCACTGTACTCCATTGCACACCATCCATTTCCACTCCACTACATTCCATTTCATTCCATTCAAATCCATTCACTCTACTTCATTCAATTCCATTTCACTCCACTCCACTCCACTCCAATCCAATGCATTCCATTGCACTCCTGTCCACTCAATTCCACTCCACTCTACTCCATTCCATTACACTACACTACACTCTGCTCCATTACATTCCACTCTATTCCACTCTACTCCATTCCATTAAATTCCACTCCACTCCACTGCTCTCCACTCCATTCCACTCCAGTTCATTCTATTCCTCTGCATTCCACTCCACTCTACACCATTCCACTCCATCCCATTCCATTCCATTCTGTTTCATTCCACTGCACTCCACTGTACGCCACTGCATTGCACTCCATTCCATTCCACTCCACTGCACTCCACCCTACTCTATCCAACTCCACTCCATTCCACTCCACTACATTCCCTTGCATTCCAGTCAAATCCATTTCACTCCACTCCATTCAATTCCATTTCACTCTGCTCCACTCCACTCCATTCAATTCCATTTCACTCCACTCCACTCCACTCCATTCAACTCTAATTCATTCTATTCCACTGCACTCCACTCAACTCCTCTCCATTCCATTCCACTGCACTCCACTCCTCTCCATTCCATTCCAATCCATTCCACTCCACTACATTCCATTCCACTCAAGTCTACTCCACTTCATTCCATTCCACTCCATTCCATTCCAACCAATTCCACTCCTCTCCACTCCATTCCACTGCACTCCATTCCATTCCATTCCACTCCACTCCACTCCACTCCATTCCTTTCCATTCTACTCAGTTCCATTCCATTCCACTCCATTCCACTCAACTCCATTCTACTCCATTCCACTCCGTTACACTCCATTCCTCTCCACTCCAATCCATTCCGTTGCAGTCCACTCCTTTCCATTCCTATCCAATCCGTTACACTCCACTCACCTCCATTCCATGCCATTCCTTTCCTTTCCACTGCATTCCATTGCATTCACCACCTCTCCATTTCATTCCACTCCATTCCAGTTCATTCTGCTGCATTCCATTCCATTCCATTACTTTCCATTCCATTCCACTACTTTCCAGTCCATTTCACTCTATTCCACTGCACTCCACTCTATTCAACTTCATTCCCCTCCATTCTAATCCATGCCATTCCACTCCATTCCATTCAGTTTCATTTCATTCCATGAACTGCACACAACTTCACACCATTCCATTCCATTCCACTCTATTCCAATCTACTCCATTCCATTCCACTCCAATCCTGTCCACTCAACTCCACTCCATTGCATTCCTCTCCTTTCCACTCCAATCCACTCCACTCCGTTGCACTGCACTCCATTCCATTTCATTCCACTCCACACCATTACTCTCCACTCTGTTGCACTCCACTCCACTCCATTCCATACCAGTTGATTCCATTCCACACCACTCAACTCCAGTCTATTCCATTCCACCCCACTCCACCCTACTCCATTGCCCTCTACTGCATTGCACTCCACTCCATTCTATTCCATTCCATTCCACTCCACGCACTCCATTCCTCTCATCTCCAATCCATTCCATTCCCTTCCATTCCATTCCACTCCATGCCATTCTATTCCACTCTACTCCATTCCACTCCACTCCACTCCACTCCATGCCATTCCATTCCACTCTACTCCATTCCACTCCACTCCATTCCATTCCATTTAATTCCACTCCTTTCCACTCCACTCCACTCTATTCAACTCCACTCCCCTCCGTTTCATGCCATTCCATTCCATTCCACTCCGTTCCATCCATTCCATTCCACTCCATTCTATTACATTCCCCTCCACTCCACTCGATTCCATTTCATTCCCTTCCACTCCACTCAATTCCATTCCATTCCATTCTACTGTATTCCATTCCACTTCACTCCATTCCACTGCATTTCCTTCATTCCACTCCATTCCTATCCACTCCATTCCACTCCACTCCATTCGATTTCATTACACTACTTTCCACTCCACCCCATTCCATTCCACTCCATTTCACTCTATTCTTTTCCATTCCACTCCACTCCACTCCACCACATTCCGTTGCTCTCCACTGCACTCCAATGCAGTCCCTTCCACTCCACTGCATTCCAACCCACTCCATTCCATTCCGTTCAATTCCATTTCACTCCACTCCACTCCGTTCCACTCCACTCCACTCCATTTAATTTCTTTCCATTCCATTCCCTTCCACTCCATTCCATTCCATTCCACTCTACTCCATTCCTCTCCTCTCCCTTCTGTTTAATTCCATTCAACTCCATTCCACTCCACTCGACTCCAATCTAATCCTGTCCTCTCCATTCCATTCTATTCCACTGCACTCCTCTCCAATCCACTCCACTCCACTCCGTTAAACTCCTTTCCATTCCATTCCATTCCACTCTACTAAATTCCATTCCATTCCACTCCACTACATTCTATTTTACTCTACACCATTCCATGCCATTCCATTACACTCCACTCCATTCCTCTCCACTCCATTCCACTCCACTCCAATACATTCCACTCCATTCTATTCCAATCTATTCCATTCTATTCCAATTCTATTCCATGACACTCGACTAAATTCCTCTCCGTTCCACTCCGCTCCTTTTCATTGCACTTCACTCCAATATACTCCACTCCACTCCACTCCACTCCATTCCATTCAATTGCACTCCATTCCACTCCATTGCATTCCATTCCTCTCCATTCTGCACCATTCCACCCCACTCCACTCCATTTCACCACACTCCGTTCTATTCCATTCCATTCCATTTTACTGCAATCCACTCCAGTCCTCTCCGTTCCATTCCACTTCCCTGCACACCACTCCACTCCAGTCTTTTCCTTTCCACTCCATACTATTCCACTCCATTGCATTCCACTGCATTCCATTCCTGTCTTTTGAGAGTACCTTATTCTGTCACTCAGTCTGGCGTGCAGTAGCACAATCTCAGTTGCCATTCCTTTCCATTCCATTCCATTCTACTCCACTCAAATCCACTACACACCACTCCATTCCACTTCACTGTACTCCATTCCATTCCACTCCATTCCACTCCACTCCATTCCATTCTGCTCCACTCCACTGCACTCCTTTCCATTCTAATCCATTCCATCCATTCCACTCCATTCCATTCCATTGCACTCCACTCCACTTCTCTCCACTGCACTCCATTACATTGCATTCCTTACCCATCCATTCCACTCCATTCTTCTCCATTTAACTCCAGTCCTCTCCACTAGAATCCACTGCATTCCATTCCATTCCACTCCTTTCCATTCCAATCGAATCCATTCCACTCCATTCCATTCCATTCCCTTCTTTCAACAGGATCTCACTCTGTCACACACGCTGCAGTACAGAGGCACAATCTCAGCTCACATGTCATTTCACCATTCCATTCCCTTCCATTCCGTTCCATTCTATACCATTCCATTCCACTCCACTCCACTCCACTCCACTCTACTCCATTCCACCCAATTCCACTCTAATTCAGTCCCCTCTGTTGCATTCCATGCCATCCAATTCCACTCCACTCCTCCCCTCTCCACTCCACTCCACTGCATTCCAGTCCATTCAATCCCATTCCATTCCACTTCATTCCACTCCACTCCACTCCACTCCATTCCATTCCATTCCATTCCATTGCAATCCACTACATTCCATTCCATTGTTTCTTTCGATGGGATCTCTCTCTGCCACCCAGACTGGTGTGCAGTGGCACATTAACAACTGACATTTCATTTCACCATTCCATTCTATTTCATTCCACTCCTCTGCACTCTACTCCATTCCATTCCGTTCCATTCCACTCCATTCCACTCCACTCCACTCCACTCGATCCAATTCCATTCCCTTCCATTCGACTCCATTCCACTCAACGCCACTCCACTCCACTCCACTCCCCTCCACTCCATTCTCTCCCATTCCATTGCACACCATTCGACTCCACTCCAATCCACTCGACTCCACTCCACTTTTTTCCACTCCAATCTATTCCATTCCATTCCACTCCATTGCATTGCATTCCTTTCTACTCCATTCCATTTCATTCCTTTCTTTCGACATGTTCTCACTCTCTCACCCAGGCTGGATTGCAGTGCCAAAACCTCAGTTCACATTTTATTTCACCATTCCATTCCGTTACATTCCATTCCATCTCATTTCAATGCAATCCACTCCACTCCACTCCACTCCATTTCCTTCCATTCCATCCCATTTCATTCCCCTCCATTCCACTCCACTGCACTCCACTCCACTCAACTCCATTCCATTGCATTCGATTCCATACCACTCCATTCCACTGCATTCCTTTCTTTTGGCAGGATCTCACACTGTCACCCAAGCTGGAGTGCAGTAGTACAATCTCTGCTCACATTTCATTTCTGCATTCCCTTCCATTCCATTCCACTCCATTCCACTCCACTCCACTCAACTTCACTACATTCCATTCCATTACACTCCATTCCACTCCACTCCAATCCACTCCACTGTATTCCACTCAACCCGATTACACTCCATGCCATTGCATTCCACTCCATTCCACTCCACTCAACTCCACTCCACTCCACTCCAGTCAACTCCACTCCATTCCACTCCATTCCACTCCATGCCATTCCATTCCTCTCCATTACATTCCATTCCTTTGTTTTGACAAGTTCTCACTCTGTCACACAGGCTGGAGTGCAGAGCTGACATTACATTTCACCATTAAATTCCACTGCTTTCCATTCCATTCCATTCCATTCGATCCCATTCCATTCCACTCCAGGCCATTCCACTCCACTCCAGTCCACTCCATTCCATTCAATCCCTTTTTATTTCACTCCAATTCTCTCCACTCCACTCCACACCAGTCCACTCCCGTTCACAACAGTCCATTCCTCTCTACTGCACTGCATTCCATTCATTCCATTACATTCAATTCCATTCCATTCCATCCCATTGCTTTCCACTCCATATACCTCCATTCCACTCCACTCCACTCCAATCCACTCCAGTCCACTCCACTCCATTGCACTCCATTCCATTCCATTCCGTTACACTTCATTCCATTCCATTCCTTTCTTTTGACAGGATCTCACTCTGTCACACAGGCTGGAGTACAGTAGCACAATCTCAGCTCATATTTCATTTCACCATTCCATTCCACTGCATTCAATTCCATTCCATTCCATGCCACTCCATTGCTTCCCATTCCATTCCAGTCCACTCCACTCCACTCCTCTCCCGTCCACTCCACTCCATTCCGTTCCACTCCATGCCATTACTTTACATTACATTCCACTCCACTCCCCTCCCCTCAATTCCATTCCTTTCCATTCCATTCTTTTCCATTCCATTCCATTCCACTCCATTCCATTCCATTCCATTCCATTCCACTCCATTCCATTCCATTCCACTCAAATCCATTCCATTCCACTCCATTCTATTTCATTCCTTTATTTCGACAGGATCTGACCCTGACACCCAGGCTGGAGTGCAGTGGCACAGTCTCAGCTCAGATTTCATTTCACCATTCCATTCCCTTCCATTCCCTTCCATAGCCTTCCTTTCCATTCCATTCCACTGCACGCGATACGATTCCATTCCATTCCATCCCATACACTCCATTCCACTGTACTCCACTCCACTAAACTCACCTCCACTCCATTCCATTCCTTTCCATTCTATTCCATTTGATTCCATTCCATGAGACTCCATTCCCCTCCACTACACTCCCCTCCCCTCAAACCCATTCCACTCAATTCCATTCTACTCCACTCCACTGCACTCTAGCCACTCCACTCCTCTGCACTCCCCTGCATTCCAACCCCTTCCATCCCATTCCATTTCACGACACTCCAGTCCACTCCCCTCCACTCCACTCTGATCCATTCCATTCCATTGCATGCATCCCATTCCATTCCGTTACACTGCATTTCACCCCACTCCACTCCACTCAACTCCATTGCATTCCATCTCTTTCCATTCCACCTCTTTCCATTCCACTCCATTCCACTCCACTCATCTCCACTCAACTCGACTACACTCCAGTCCACTCCACTCCATTCCATTCCATTCCATGACATTCCATTCCACTCCATTCTACTACAATCCACTACACTCCTCTCCACTCCATTAAACTCCTCTCGTTTCCATTCCGTTCCATTCCACTCAATTTCATTCCATTCATTTTTTTGACAGTATCTCACGCTGTCACGCAGGCTGGAGTGCAGTGGTACAATCTCAGCTCACCTTTCATATAACCATTCCATTCCATTCCACTCCACTCCACTCTAATACCCTTCACGTCACTCCACTCCATTCCTCTCCGTTCTTCCCATTCCATTCCACTGCATTCTACTCCACACCACTCCAGTCCACTCCACTCTACTCCATTTCATTCCTTTCCATTCCATTCCACTCCTCTCCACTCCATTCCACTCCATTCGGTTGCATTCCACTCCAATCCATTACATTCCTTTCTTTCGACCGGATCTCACTGTATGACCCAGGCTGGAGTGCAGTGGCAAAATCTCAGCTCACATTTAATTTCACAATTCCATTCCATTCCATTCCATTCCATTCCACTCCACTCATTTCCATCCCATTCCATTCCATTCCACTCCACTCCACTCCTCTACTCTCCACTCCACTCCATTCCATTCCATTCCATTCCATTCCTTTCCATTCCTTTCCATTTCACTTTATTCCATTCCCTTCCTTTCTTCTGACATGATCTCACTCTGTCACCCAGGCTGGAGTGCAGTGCCACAATTTCCGCTAAGATTTCATTTCACCATTCCATTCCATTCTATTCCTTTCCCTTCCATTCCTTTCCATTCCATTCCCCTACACTCCAATTCACTCCACTCCACTCCACTGAATTCCATTCCAATCCTGTCCACTCTAATCCACTCCATACCTCTCACGTCAAATCCATTCCATTCCATTCCATCCCATTTCATTCTACTCAATTCCACTCCACACGACTCCACTCCACTGCAATCCACTCCACTGAACTCCATTCCACTCCAGTCCATTCCATTGCATTCCACTCCATTCCATTCCATTCCATTTTTTCTTTCCACAGGATCTCACTCTGTACCCAGGCTGGAAGGAAGTGGCACAACCTCAGCTCACATTTCATTTCACCATTCCTTTGCATTCCATTCCACTCCACTCCACTCCACTCCACTCCATTCCATCTCATTCCTTCCCATTCCACTCCACTCTACTGCACTCCATTCCACTACATTCTATTCCATTCCATCCCATTCCTTTCCACTCCATTCCATTCCACCCCCAATCCACTCTACTCCCCTCTACTCCACTGCATTCCATACCATTCCACTACATTCCACTCCACTCAACTCTTTTACATTCCATTCTATTCCATTCCATTCCTTTCCACTCCACTCCACTATACTAAATTCCACTCCACTCCACTATACGAAATTCCACTCCAGTCCACTCCATTCCACTCTATTCCACTCCACTCCATTCCACTCCTCTCCATTCCAGTTCATTCAATTCCATCTCTTTCAATTCCATTCCGCTCTTTCGATGTGATTTCACTCTGTCACCCAGGCTGAAGTGCATTGGCACAATCTCAGCTCACATTGCATTTCACCTTTCCATTCCATTCCATTCCATTCCATTCCACTCTAATCCACTCCATTCATCTCCATTCCACTCCACACCATTATACTGCATTCCATTCCATCCCAACCAATTCCAATCCACTCTACCTCACTCACCTCCATTCCACTACATTCCATTCCATTCCATCCCTTTCCAATCCACTGCATTCCGTTCCACTCCACTCCAATCCACTCCATTCTGCTCCATTCCATTCCACTCCTTTCCATTCTTTCGATAGGATCTCACTCTGTCACACCAGCTGCAGCGCTGTGGCACAATCTCAAGTCAGATTTCATTTCATCATTCCATTCCAGTCCTTTCCATTCTGTTACATCCATTCCACTAAACTCCACTCCACTCCACTCCATTCTACTCCAATCCATTCCATTCCATTCAACTCCGCTCCACTCCACTCCACTACACTCTATTCCATTCCATCCCTTTCCATTAAACTCCTTTCAACTCCACTTCACTCTACTCCACTCCTCTCCACTCCATTCCACTCCAACCCATTCCACTCCACTCCATTAAAGTCCACTCCACTCCACTCCCCTCCACTCCTCCCCACTCCACGCCATTCCATTCTGTTCCATTCCTCTCTTTTGACAGGATTTCACTGTGTTACCCAGGCTGGAATGCAGTGACACAATCTCAGCTCACATTTTAATTCACCATTCCATTCCATTGCATTTCGTTGCATTCCATTCCATTGCATTCCATTCCTTTACTGTCCATTCCATTCTATTCCATTCCACTCGATTCCACTCCAATACACTCAACTCTACTACATTCCTTTCCATTCCAATCCATTACACTGCACTCCACTCCACTCGACCTCATTCCATGCCATTCCATTCTATTCCTTTGCACTCCACTCCACTCCACTCCATTCCATTCTATTCCATTCCTGTCCACTCCACTCCACTCCACTCCACTCCACTCCATTCCACTGTACTCCACTCCACTCTACTCCATCGCATTCCATTCCATCCCTTTCAATTCCACTCCACTCCACTCCACTCCACTCCATTGCACTCCCTTTCATTCCATTACACTCCATCCCATTCGATTCCAGTCAATTCCAATCCAATCCACTCCACTCCACTGAACTCCACTCCACTCCACTGCACTCCACTCCATTCCTTTCCATTCCATTCCACTCCAGTCCATTTCATTGCATCCCATTCCATTCCACTCCATTCTAATTCACTCCACTCCACTCCACTCCAATCCAATCCACTCCATTTCATTCCACTATATCCCATTCCATTCTACTATATTCCACTCCAATCCACTCCACTCTACTCCACTCCTTTCCCTTCCACTCCTTTCTTTCGACAGGATCCCACTCTGTCACACAGGCTGGATTACAGAGACACAATCTCCGATCACATTTCATTTCACCATTCCATTGCATTCCATTTCATTCCATTCCATTCCACTCCAGTCCACTCCTCTCCACTCAACTCCACTCTATTCCATTCCGTTCCATCCCATTCGTTTCCACTCCATTCTATCAACTCCACTCATCTCCCCTCCATTCCACTCCTCTCCATTCCGTTCCATTTCAATCCATTCCACTCCACTCCTTTCCATTCCACTCCTTTCTTTCCACAGCATCTCTCTCTGTCACCCAGGCTGGAGTGCGGTGGCACAATATCAGCTCACATTTCATTTAACCATTCCATTCCATTCCTTTCCATGATATTTCACTCCACTCCACTGCACTCCAATACATTCCATTCCCCTCCACTCCACTCCATTCCACTTAATCCCATTCCATTCAACTCCATTCCACACCACTCCCTTCCACTCCAATTGACACCACTACATTCCTTTCCATTCTATCCCATTCCATTCCACTCCATTCCACTCCACTCCATTCCACTCCACTCCACTCCACTCCACTCCTTTCCATTCCATTCCATTCCCATTCCACTCCATTCCACTCCACTCCAATAAACTCCACTTCACTCTACACAACTCCACTCCATTCCATTAAATTCCACAACATTCCATTCCACTCTTTCAATCGGATCTCACTCTGTCACCCAGGTTGCAGTGCAATGGCACAATCTCACCTCACATTTCATTTCACCATTCCATTCAATTCGAATCCATTCAGTTCCACTCCATTCCACTCCACTCCACTCCACTCCATTACATTCCACACCATCCCATTCCATTTCATTCAACTTCATTCCATTCCGTTCCTTTCTTCCAACAGGACACATTTAATTCCACTTGATTCTACTCCACGCCATTCCATTCCTTTCTTTCAACAGAATGTAACTCTGTCCATTCCACTCTACTCCACTCCATCACATTCCATCCCATTCCATTCGACTCCACTCCACTCCATTCCCATCCACTCCACTACACTCCACTTCATTCCATTCCATTAAATCCCATTGCATTGCAATCCATCCACTCCAATCCACTCCACTCCTCTCCAATCTTCTCCACTTCATTCCATTCCACTCCATTCTATTCCATTCCATTCCATTCCATTCCATTCCAGTGCATTCCTTTTCATTCCATTCCACCTCATTCCTTTCCTTTCCTTTCTTTCGACAGGATTTCACACTCTTACGTGGCTGGAATGCAGTGGCACAATCTCACCTCAAATTTCATTTCAACATTCTATTCCATTCCAATAAATTCCACTCCACCCCAATCCACTCCACTCCACTCCATTCCATTCCTTTACATTCCATTGCCTTCCATTCCATTCCATTCCATTCCATTCCACTCCAATATACTCCACCCTCCTTCACTGCACCCAATTCCATTTAATTCTATTCCTTTCCATTCCACTCCATTCCCTTCCATTCCTTTCTTTCAAAAGGATCTCACTCTGTCACCCAGGCTGGAGTGCAGTGGCACAATCTCAGCTGACGTTTCATTTTACCATTCCATTACATTCTATTCCATTCCATTCCATTCCACTCCACTCTGCTCCACTTCGTTCCATTCAATCCCATTCCATTCCACTTCATTCCACTCCACGCCCTCCACTCCATTCCACCCCACCCCCTCCACTCCATTCCACCCCATTCCACTATATTACATTACACTTCATTATGTTCCATTCCACTCCCTTCCACTCCACTTCATTCCACTCCACTTCTGCCCACTCCACTCCACTCCAATGCACTAAATTCCATTCCAATCCATTTCGTGCCATTTTGTCTTTCAACACGATCTCACTCTGTCACCCGGGCTGGAGTGCTGTGGCACAATCTCAGCTCACATTTAATTTCACCATTCCAATCCATGCATTCCATTTCATTCCATTCCATTGCATTCCATTCCATTCATTCCATTCCATTCCGTTCCAGTTCACTCCGATCCACTCCACTCCGCTCAGCTACACTGCATTCCATTCCATAACATTCCATTCTACTCCATTCCACTCCACTCCAATTCCCTCCACTCCACTCCATTCCATTCCATTCCCTTCCATTCCATTCCAGTCCATTCCCTTCCATTTCATTCTTTCGACATGATTTCACTCTTTCACCCAGGCTTGACTGCAGTGGCACAATCTCACCTCACATTTCATTTCACCATTCCATTCCATTCCATTCCATTCCATTCCATTCCATTAAATTCCATTCCTTTCCACTCCACTCTACTCCTTTCCACTCCACTCAACTCCATTCCATTCAATTCCTTTACACTCCTTTCCATTCCACTCCACTCCACTTCAAACTCTTCCATCCCTTTCCATTCCACTCCATTCCTCTCCACTCCATGCCATTCCACTCTATTCCACTCTGTTCTATTTCATTCCATCCCATTTCATTCCACTCCACTTCACTCCACTCCACTCCACTCTCTCCATTCCATTCCATTGCATTCCACTCCATTCCTTTCGAATTTTTTGTTTCAACAGGATCTGACTATGTCAACCAGGCTGGAGTGCAGTGACACAATCTCAGCTCAAATTTCTTTTCACCATTCCATTCCATTCCATTTCAATCCATTGAATTCCATTCCATTCCATTCCACTCCATTCCATTCTATTCCATTCCATTAAATTCCATTCCATTGCATTCCATTCTACTGCACTCAACTCCTCTCAACTCCATTCCATTCCACTACATTCCACTCGACTACACTCCACTCCATCCCATTGCATTCCACACAATTCCACTCCACTCCAGTCGTCTCCACCCCACTCCATTCCGCTCCATTCCATTCCATTAAATCCTACTCCATTCTACTCCTTTACAACCATTCCAGCCCACTCCACTCCACTCTACTTCACTCCATTCCATTCCATTCCATTCCACTCCATTCCATTCCATTCCTTTCTTTCAACAGGATCTCACTCTCTCACTCAGGCTGGAGTGTAGTTGCACAACTTAGCTCACATTTCATTCCACCATTCCATTCCATTCCAATCCATTCTATTCCATTCCACTTGACTCCATTCCATTCCTTTCCATTCCTTTCCAATCCACTCTCCTCCACTATACTACACTCTGTTCCATTCCATTCCATTCCATTCCTTTCCATTCCACTCCCCTCCACTCTGTTCCGTTTGATTCCTTCTATTCCATTCCACTCCATTCCACTCCACTCCACTGCACTACACTCTATTCCATTCCATTCCATCCCATTCAATTCCACTCCTCTCCACTCCACTCCACTCCCCTCCACTCCACTCCACTCTCCTCCACTCCACTCCACTCCATTCCACTCCATTGCATTCTATTCCATTACGTCCTATTCCTTTCCACTCCATTACACTCCACTCCACTCCACTCCACTCCACTCCACTCCATTCCATTCCATTCCATTCCATTCTACTGCTTTCCATTCCATTCCTTTCTTCTGCATTCCATTCCATTCCATTCTACTGCATTCCATTCCATTCCTTTCTTCTGCATTCCATTCCATTCCTTTCTTCCAACAGGAACTCACTCTGTCATCCAGGATGGAGTGCAGTGGCACAATATCAGTTTACATTTTATTTCACTATTCCTTTCCATTCCATTCCATTCCATTCCATTCCATCCCATTCTATTCCACTCCATTCTACTCCGCTCCACTCCATTCCACTCCACCCCATTTATTTGCTTCCCATGCTATTCCACACCATTCCACTCCTTTCCTCTCCACTCCACTGCATCCCACTCCACTCCATTCCATTACACTCCATTCTTTTCCATTCCCGTCCCTTCCACTCCACTTCACTCCACTCCACTCCTACCCATTCCACTCCACTCCAGTCCATTACATTCCATTCCATTCAATTGCAATCCATTCCATGCCATTTTTTCTTTTGAAAGGATCTCACTCTGTCAGCAAGGCTGGAGTGCTGTGGCACAATCTCAGCTCACATTTAATTTCACCATTCCAATCCATGTAATCCATGTCATTCCTTTCCATTTTTTTCCATTCCATTCATTCCATTCCGTTCCGTTACACTTCACTCGAATCCACTCCACTCCACGTGGCTGCACTCCATTCCATCCCATTGCATTCCACTCCATTCCACTGCACTCCACTCCACTCCATTCCACTCCATCCCATTCGTTTCCTCTCCACTTATTCCCCTCTGCTCCACTGCACTACATTCCATTCCATTCCACTCCTTTCTTTTGACAGGATCTCACTCTGTCACACAGGCTGGAGTGCAGTGGCACAATCTCAGCTCATATTTCATTTCACGATTCCATTCTATTTCGTTCCATTCCACTGCATTCCATTGAATTGCATTCCATTCTATTCCATGCCATTCCACTCCACTCCACTCCATTCCACTCTACTCCAGTCCACACCACTCGACTTCTTTCCATTCTATTCAATTTCATTCCATTCCATTCCACTCTACTCCAGTCCACACCACTCGACTTCTTTCCATTCTATTCAATTTCATTCCATTCCATTCCACTCCACTCCATTGCACTCCACTCCACTCCACTCCATTGCACTCCACTCCACTCCACTCCATTGCACTCCACTCCCCTGCACTCCACTCCACTTCACTCCACGCCATTCAATTCTATTCCATTCCAGTCCATTCCATTCCATTCCTTTCTTTCAACAGGATCCCACTCTGTCATCCAGGCTGGAGTGCAGTGGCACAATCACAGCTCACATTACATTGCATCTTCCCATTCCATTGCATTCCACTCCACTCCATTCCACTCCATTCAACTCCACTCCACTCCACAACATTCCATTCCACTCCACTCCATTCCACTCCATTCCCCTCCATTCCATACCATTTTTTTCCATTCCACTTCATTCCATTCCATTTGTTTCTCTCTATAGGATTTCACTCCGTCACCCAGGCTGAAGTGCAGTGGCACAATCTCAGGCATATTTCGTTTCAACATTCTATTCCATTCCATTCCATTCCATTCCATTCCATTCTACTCCATTCAATTCCAATCCATTCCACTCCATTCCACTCCACTACACTCCTCTCCATCCCTTTCCATTCCACTCCATTCCATTCCATTCCTTTCTTTCGAAAGGGTCTCACTCTGTCACCCAGGCTGTGGGGCATCCCATATTTCATTTCAACATTCCTTTCCATTCCCTTCCATTCCATTGCATTCCATTCCATTCCACGACACTCCATGTCATTCCATTCCATTCCATTCCACTCCACGACACTCCATGTCATTCCATTCCATTCCATTCCATTCCATTCCTTTACACTCCAATCTACTCCACTCCACTCCATTCCATTCCAAATCTTTCCATTCCACTCCATTCCACTCCACTCATCTCCACTCAACTCGACTACACTCCAGTCCACTCCACTCCATTCCATTCAAGTCCATGACATTCCATTCCACTCCAATACACTCCAATACACTCCACTCCACTCCCCTCCATTCAACTCCACTCGTTTCCATTCCATTCTATTCCACTCAATTTCATTCTATTCATTTCTTTCGACAGTATCTCACTCTGTCACCCAGGCTGGAGTGCAGTGGCACAATCTCAGCTCACCTTTCATTTAACCATTCCATTCCATTCCATTCTATTCCACTGCACTCCACTCCAATCCACTCCACTGCACTCCACTCCAATCCACTCCACTCCACTCCACTCCTTTCAACTCCACTCGTTTCCATTCCATTGCATTCCACTCAATTTCTTTCCATTCATTTCTTTCGACAGTATCTCTCTCAGTCACCCGGGCTGGATTACAGTGCACAATCTCAGATCACATTTCATTCCACCATTCCACTCTATTCCACTCCACGCCACGCCATTCCACTCCACTCCATGCCATTCCATCCCATTCCTTTCCTCTCCATTCCACTCCACTCCACTCCACTACATTCCATTATATCCCATTCTATTCCACTCCACTCCACTCCACTCCATTCCATTCCATTCCATTCCATGCCATTCCATTGCACTCTATTCCACTCCAATCCACTCCACTGCACTCTACCCTACTCTATTCCATTCCATTCCATTCCATTCCACTCCATTCCATTGCATTCATATCTTTCGACAGGATCTCACACTGTCACCCATGCTGGAGTGCAGTGGCACAATCTCAGCTCACATTTCATTTCACTACTCAATTCCATTCTATTCCATTCCGTTCCATTCCATTCCATTCCATTCCATTCCATTTCCTTCCACTCCACTCCACTCCACTATACTCCACTGCACTCCATTCCATTTATTTCCATTCCATTCCAATCCATTCCACTCCACACCACTCCAATCATCTCCATTCCATTCCATCCCATTCCATTCCACCCCTTTCCACTCCACTCCACTCCACTCCACTCCACTCCACTCCACTCCATTCCCTTCCAATCCATTCCATTCCATTCCATTTCTTTGCACTCCATTCCATTCCCATCCTTGCTTTTGACAGGATTTCACTCTGTCACCCAGGCTGGAGTTCAAGGGCACAATCTCAGCTCATATTTCTTTTCACCATTCCATTTCACTGCATTCCATTGCATTACATTCCATTGCATTCAATTCCATTTCATTACATTCCATTGCATTCGATTCTATTCTATTCCATTGTATTCCATTCCACTCCACTCCACTGCAGTCCACTCCATTCTATTCCTTTCCATTCCATTTCCATCCACTGAAATTCACTCCATTCCATTCCATCCCATTCCACTCCACTCCATTCCACTCCACTCCAATCCTATCCACTCCACTCCACTCCACTCCACTCCAATACACTACATTCCATTCCATTCCATTCTATCCGACTCCAATCCACACACCTCACAAATTTCTTTCTCAGCTTGCTTCTGTTTAGTTTTTATGATAGGATGTTTCCTTTTCCACAGGAGGTCGCAATGCACTCCATGTATCACTCTGCAGATTCTATAGAGAATTTCCAAACTATTCAATGAATGAATCTTTCAACCGTGTGGAATGAATGCACACATCACAAAGAATTTTCTCAGAATGGTTTTGTCTGGTTATTATGTGAAGATTCTTCCCTTTCCACGTTAGGTCTCAAATAACTCCAAATATCCACTTGCAGATTCTGCAAAAAGAGTGTTTCAAAACTGCTCAATCAAAGGAAATTTCAACTGTGTGAGATGTGAAGATATTTCTTTTTCCACAATAGGCCTCAAAGTGCTCCAAATGTTCACTTGCAGATAACACAAAAAGATTGTTTTCAATTGCTCAATCAAAAGAAACGTTCTTCTCTGTCAGATGAATGCACACAGCACAAAGAAGATTCTCTGAATGCTTCTGTCTAGTTTTTGTGTGAAGGTATTTCCTTTTCCAACATACGACTGTATGCGCTCCAAATTTCCACATGCAGTTGCAAAAAAAAAGAGTGTTTCAAAACTACTCAATCAAAAGAAAGGTTCATCTCTGTGAGATGAGTGCACCCAACACAAAGAACTTTCTCAGAATGCTTCCGCGTTATTTTTATGTGAAGATGTTTCCTTTTCCTACATAGGTCATAAAGCACATGAAATGTAGTCTTGCGGACTCTTCAAAAAGAATATTTCAAAACTGGTCAATCAATAGAAACTTTCAAATCAGTGAGATTAATGCACACATCAAAAAGAATTTTCTCTCAATGCTTCGGTCTATGTTTTATATGAAGATACTTCCTTTTCCACCATAGGCCTGAAAGCACTCCAAATGTCCACTTGCAGATGCTACAAAAACAGTGATTCAAAACTGCTTGATCAAAAGAAAAGTTCAACTCTGCGAGATGAATGCACACATCACAAAGAATTTTCTGAGAATGCTTCTGTCTAGATTTTCTGTGAAGATGTTTCCTTTTCCACGATAGGCCTCAAAGCGCTTCAAATATCCACTTGCAGATGCTACAAAAAGATGGTTTCAAAACTGTTCAATGAAAAGAAAGGTTCAACTCTGTGAGATGAATTCACGCATCACAAGGACGTTTCTCAGAATGCTTCTGTCTTCTTTTTATATGAAGATATTTCCTTTTCCACCATAGGCCTCAAAGCATTTCAAATGTCCACATGCAGATACTACAAAAAGAGGGTTTCAAAACAGCTCAATCAAAAGAAAGGTTCAACTCTGTGAGATGAATGCACGCATAACAAAGTAGTTTCTCAGAAGGCTTCTGTCTAGTTTTTATGTGAAGATATTTCCTTTTCCACCGTAGGCCAAAAATCGCCTCAAACGTCCACTTGCAGATCCTACAAAAAGAGTGTTTCAAAACTGCTCAATCAAAAGAAAATTTCAACTCTGTTAAATGAATGCACACATCATAAAGGAATTTCTCAGAATGGTTCTGTCAAATTTTTCTGTGAAGGTATTTCCTTTACCAACATTGGCCGTAAAGTGCTCCAAATGTTCTCTTGCAGATCCTTAAAGAACAGTATTTCAAAACTGCTGAATCAAAACAAATGTTCAACTAAGTGAGATGAATGCACACATCACAAATTAGTTTCTCAGAATGCTTCTGTCTAGTTTTCATTAGAACATACTTCCTTTTCCAACATAGCTCTCAAAGCGCTCCAATTATCCACATTCAGATCCTACAAAAAGAGTGTTTCAAAACTGCTCAATCAAAAGAAAGGTTCAACTCTGTGAGATGAATGCACACATCTCAAAAAAGTTTCTGAGAATGCTTCTGTCTAGATTTTATGTGAAGATATTTCCTTTTCCACCTTAGGTGCCAAAGTGCTACGAGCGTCCACTTGCAGATTCTACAAAAAGAGTGTTTCAAAACTGCCGAAACTGAAGAAAGGTTCAACACTTTGAGAAGAATGCACACATCATAAACTAGTTTCTGAGAATGCTTCTGTCTAATTTTTATGTGAAGATATTTCCTTTTCCACCATAGGCCCCAAAGCACTACAAATGTCCACTTGCAAATGCTACAAAAGGAGTGTTTCAAAACTGCTCAATCAAAAGAAAGGTTGAACTCTGTGAGTTGAATGCACTAATCAAAGAAGTTTCTCAGAATGCTTCTGTGTAGTTTTTACATCAGGATATTTCTCTTTACACCATGGGCCAGGAAGGCCTCTAAATATCCAATTTCAGATTCTACAAAAAGATTGTTTCAAAACTGCTCAATCAAAAGAAAATTTCAACTCTGAGAGATGAATGCACACATCTCAAGGAAGTTTCTCAGAATGCTTCTGTCTAGTTTCTATGTGAAGATATTTCCTTTTCCTCAGTAGGCCACAAAGCCCTTTAAATATTCTCTTGCTGATTTTACAAAAAGTGTGTTTCAAAGCTGCTCAATCAAAAGAAATGTTCAAGTCTGAGAGGTAAATGTACACATCACAAAGAAGTTTATCAGAATGCTTTTGTCTAATTTTTATGTGAAGATATTTCCTTTTCCAGCATAGGCGTCAAATGCTGCAAATATCCACTTGCAGATTCTACAAAAAGAGTGTTTCAAAACTGCTCAGCTGAGAGAAAGGATCAACTCCGTGAGTTGAATGCACACATCACTAAGAAGTTGCTCAGAATGTTTCTGTCTAGATTTTATGTGAAGATATTTCCTTTACCGGCATAGGACACAATTCGTTCCAAATATCCTCTTACACATTCTACAAAAAGAGTCTTTCAGAACTACTCAATCAAAAGAAAGATTCAATGCAGTGATATGAATGCACACATCACAAACAAGTTTTTCAGAATGATTCCGTCTAGTTTTAATGTGAAGTTATTACCTTTTCCACAATAGACCTCAAAGCTCTCCAAATGTACACTTGCAGATTCTACAAAAAGTATGTTTCAAAACTGCTCAATGAAAGGAAGGTTCTACTCGGTGAGATGAATGCACACATTACAAAGGAGTTTGATGGAATGTTTCTGTATACTTTTTAAGTGAAGATATTCCCTTTTCCCCCATAGGCCTCAAAGTGCTCCAAATGTCCACTTGCAGATACTACAAAAACTGTGTTTCCAAGCTGCTCAATCAAAAGAAATGCTCAACACTTTGAGATGAATGCACATATCACAAAGAAGTTCGTCAGAACGCTTCTGTCTAGTTATCATGTGAAGATATTACCTTATCCAACATAGACGTCTAAGCGCTCCAAATGTCCACTTGCAGATTCTACAAAAAGAGTGTTTCAAAACCGCTCAATGGAAAGTAAGATTCAACTCTGTGAGATGAATGCACACATCACAAAAAAGTTTGTCAGAATGCTTCTGTCTAGTTTTAATGTGAAGATATTTCCTTTTCCACCACAGGCTGCAAAGCACTCCAAATGTCCATTTGCAGATTCTACAAAAAGAGTGCTTCAAAACTGCTCAATGGAAAGTAAGATTCAACTGTGTGAGATTAATGCACACATGACAAAATGTTTGTCAGAATGCTTCTGTCTAGCTTTAATTTGAAGATATTTCCTTTTCCACCAAAGGCCACAAAGCTCTCGAAATGCCCACATGCAGATTCTAGAAAAACAGTGTTTCAAAGCTGCTCATTCAAAAGAATGCTTCAACCCTGTGAGATGAATGCACACATCACTAAGAAGTTTCTCAGAATGCTTCTGTCTAGTTTTTATATGAACATATTTCCTTTTCCACCATAGGCCTCAAAGCGCTCTAATTGTACAGTTGCAGATTCTACAAAAAGAGTGTTTCAAAACTGCTCAGTGAAAAGAAAGATTCAACACAGTGAGATGAATGCACACATAACAAAGAAGTTTCTCAGAATGCTTCTGTATAGTTGTTAGGTGAAAATATTTGGTTTTCCACCATAGGCCTCAAAGTGCTCAAAATGTCCACTTGCAGATTCTACAAAGAGTGTGTTTCAAAACTGCTGAATGGAAAGTAAGGTTCAATTCTGTGAGATGAATGCACACATCACAGAGAAGTTTTTCAGAATGCTTCTTTCTAGTTTTTATATGAAGATATTTCCTTTTCCACCATAGGCCACAGAGAGCTCAAAATGTCCACTTGCAGATTCTACAAAAAGAGTGTTTCAAAACTGCTCAATCAAAAGAAATTTTCAACTCTGTGAGATGAATGCACACATCACAAAGTAGTTTTTCAGAATGCTTCTGTATAGTTACTATGCGAAGACAATTCCTTTTCCACCATAGGCCCCAAAGCGCTCCAAATGTCCAATTCCAGATTTTACAAAAAGAGAGTTTCCAAACTGCCTAAACAACAGAAAGGTTCAACTTTGTGAGATTAATGCACACATCACAAAGCAATTTTTCATAATGTTTCTGTCTAGTTTTTATGTGAAGTTATTTCCTTTTGCACCATAGTCCTCAAAGCACTCCAAATATCCACTTGCAGATAGTAAAAAAAGGGTGTTTCAAAACTGCTCAAACAAAAGTAAGTTTCAACCCTGTGAGATGAATGCATATATCACAAAGAAGTTTGTCAGAATGCTTCTGTCTAGTTTTTATGTGAAGATATTTCCTTTTCCACCATAGGCCTCCAAGCGCTCCAATCGTCCACTTGCAGATTCCTCAAAAAGAGTGTTTCAAGGCTGCTCAATCAAAAGAAAGTTTCAACTCTGTGAGATGAATGCAAACATCACAACGAAGTTTCTCAGAATGCTTCTGTCTATTTTTTATGTGAAGATACTTCTTTTTACACCATAGGTCTCAAAGAACTCCATGTGTTCACCTGCATATTCTACAAAAAGTGTGTTTCATAACAGATCAATGGAAAGTAAGATTCAACTCTGTGAGATTAATGCGTGTTTCACAAAGAAGTTTGTCAGAATGCTTCTGTCTAGTTTTTATGTGAAGATATTTCCTTTTCCTCCGTAGATCTCAAAGCACTCCAAATGTCCACTTGCAGATTCTACAAAAAGAGTGTTCCAAACTGCTAAATCAGAACAAAATTTCATTTCTGTGAGATGAATGCACACATCACAAAGAAGTTTCTCTGAATGCTTCTGTCTAGTTTTTATATGAATGTATTTCCTCTTCCTCCATAGGCCTCAAAGAACTCCAAATATCCAGTTACAGATAGTACAAAAAGCGTATTTCAAACTGATCAATCAAAAGTAAGGTTCAACTCTGTGAGATGATTGCTCATATCACAAAGAATTTTCTCAGAATGATTCTGTCTAGTTTTTATGTGAAGATATCTCCTTTTCCGCCATAGGCTTCAAAGAAATCCAAGTGTACACTTCCAGATTCCACAAAAAGTGTGTTTCAAAACTGCTCAATGAAAAGAAAGTTTTAACTCTGTGAGTTGAATGCACACATCACAAAGAAGTTTCTGAGAATGCTTCTGTCTACTTCTTAAGTGAAGATATTTCCTTTTCCACCATAGGACTCAAAGTGCTCCAAACGTCCACTGGCAGATACTACAAAAAGAGTGTTTCAAAACTGTTCAGTCAAAAGAAAGGTTCAACTCTGTGAGATTAATGAACACATCAAAAAGTATTTTCTCAAAATGATTCTCTGATTTTTACGTGAACGATATTTCCCTTTCCACCATAAGCCTCAAAGCACTGCAAATGTCCACTTGCAGATTCTATGGAAAGAGATTTTCCAAACTACTCAATCAAAAGAAAGGTTCAACTCTGTGAGATAAATGTACACATCACAAAGAAATTTGTCAGAAAGCTTCTGTCTAATTATTATGTGAAGTTATTTCCTTTTGCAGCATAGGCCTCAAAGCACTCCAAATGTCGACTGGCAGATAGTAAAAAAAGGGTATTTCAAAACTGCTCAAACAAAATTAAGGTTCAAGTCTGTGAGATGAATGCATATATCATAAAGAAGTTTGTCAGAATGCTTCTGTCTAGTTTTCATGTGAAGATATTTCCTTTTCCATAATAGGCCTCAAAGCGCTCCAAACGTCCACTTGCAGATTCCACAAAAAGTGTGTTTCAACGCTGCTCAATCAAAAGAAAGTTTCAACTCTGTGAGTTGAATGTGCAAATCACAAGGTAGTTTTTCAGAATGCTTCTGTTTATTTATTATGTGAAGATATTTCGTTTTACACCATAGACCTCAAATAACTTCATATGGTCACTTGCATATTCTACAAAAAGTGTGTTTCAAAGCAGCTCAATGGAAAGTAATTTTCGACTCTCTGAGATGAATGCACATATCACAAAGAAGTTTGTCAGAATGCTTCTGTCTAGTTTTTATGTGAAGATATTTCTTTTTCATCCGTAGGCCTCAAAGTGCTCCAAATGTCCAGTTGCAGATTCCACAAAAAGAGTGTTTACACACTGTTAAATCAAAAGAAAGATTCAACTCTGTGAGATGAATCCACACATCACAAAGAAATTTCTGAGAATGCTTCTATCTAGTTTTTATGTGAAGACATTTCCTTTTCCACCTTAGGCCTAAAAGCACTCCAAATGTCCACTTGCAGATTCTACAAAAAGAGTGTTTCCAAAATGCTAAAACCAAAGAAAGATTCAACTCCGTGAGATGAATGCACATATCACAAAGAAGTTTGTCAGAATGCTTCCGTGTAGCTTTTATATGAATATATTTCCTTTTCCACTATAGGCCTCAAAGCTCTCCAAATGTCCACTTGCAGGTTCTACAAAAAGAGTGTTTCAAAGCTGCACAATCAAAAGAAAGGTTCAACACTGCGAGATAAATGTGTATATCACAAAGAATTTTCTCAGAATGCTTCGGACTAATTATTATATGAACATATTTTGTTTTCTACTATTAACCTCAAAGCGCTCCAAAAGTCCACTTGCAGATTCTGCAAAGAGTGTTTCAAAGCTGCTCCATCTAAGGAAAGGTTCAACTCTGAGGGATGAATGCGCACATCACAAAGAAGTTTCTCAGAATGCTTCTGTCTAGTTATTATATGAAGATATTTCATTACCCACCATTGACCTCAAAGCGCTCCATATGTCCCCTTGCAGATTCTACAAAAAGAGTGTTTCAAAACTGCTCAATGGAAAGTAAGGATCAACTATGTGAGATGAATGCATATGTCACTAAGAAGTTTGTCAGAATGCTACTGTCTAGTTCTTATGTGAACATATTTCCTTTTCCACCATAGGCCACAAAGCACTCCAAATGTCCACTTGCATATAGCACAAAAAGGGTGTTTCAAATCTGCTCAATTAGAGGTAAATTTCAACTCTCTGAGATGAATGCACATATCACAATGAAGATTGTCAGAATGCTTCTGTCCGGTTTTTATGTGAAGATATTTCCTTTGACCCCATGGGCCTAAAGCGCTCCAAATGTCCACTTGCAGATTCTACAAAGAGAGTGTTTCCAAACTGTTCAATCAAAAGAAAGATTCATCTCAGTGAGATTAATGCACACATCACAAAGAAGTTTCTGAGAATGCTTCTGTCTAGTTTTTATATGAAGATATTTTTTTTCCACCATAGCCTTAAAGCACTCCTAATGTCCACTTGCAGAGTCTACAAAGAGTGTTTCAAAACTGCTCAATGAAAAGTGAGGTCCAACTTTGTGAGATGAATGCACACATCAAAAATAAATGGGTCAGAATGCTGCTGTCTCCTTTTTATATGAAGATACTTCCTTTTCCACCATAGGCCTCAAAGCGTTCCAAATGTCCACATGCAGATACTACAAAACGAGTGTCTCAAATCTGTTCAATCAAAAGAAAGTTTCAACTCTGTAAGGTGAATGCACACATCACAAAGAAGTTTGCCAGAATGCTTCTGTCTAGTTTTTATGTGAAGATATTTCCAATTCCACCATAGGTCTCAAAGCACTCCAAATGTCCACTAACAGATTCTACAAAAAGTGTTTTTCAAAACTCCTCAATGAAAAGTAAGGTTCAACTATGTGAGATGAATGCACACATTACAAAGAAGTTTGTCAGAATATTTCTGTCTAGTTTTTATGTGAAGATATTTCCTTTTCCAGCATAGGCCTCAGAGTGCTACAAATGTCCACTTGCAAATTCTGCAAAAAGTGTGTTTCAAAGCTGATCATTAAAAAGAAGGTTTCAACTCTGTGTGATACGAATGCACACATCTCAAAGAAGTTTCTCATAATGCTTCTGTCTTGTTATTATAGGAAGATATTTCAGTAGCCACCATGGGCCTCACCAGCTCCAAATGTCAACTTGCAGATTCTACAAAAAGAGTGATTCAGTCTGTTCATACTAAAGAAAGATTGAACTTTGTGAGATGAATGCACAATCACAAAGAAATTTCTCAGAATGCTTCTGTCTAGTTCTTATGTGAAGATATTTCCTTTTACACCATAGGCCACAAAGTACTCCAAATGTCCACTTGCAGATAGTACAAAAAGGGTGTTTCAAAACTGCTCAATGAAAAGTAAGGTTCAACTTTGTGAGATGAATGCACACATCAAAAAGAAGTGGGTCAAAATCCTGCTGTCTAGTTTTTATATGAAGTATTTCCTTTTCCACCATAGACCTCAAAGCGTTCCAAATGTCCACATGCAGATACTACAAAAAGAGTGTCTCAAATCTGTTCAATCAAAAGAAAGGTTCAACTTTGTAAGATGAATGCACACATCACAAAGAAGTTTGTCAGAATGCTTCTGTCTAGTCTTTATGTGA
Organism: Pongo abelii; assembly: GCF_028885655.2. Lineage (NCBI taxonomy): Eukaryota > Metazoa > Chordata > Mammalia > Primates > Hominidae > Pongo > Pongo abelii. Next base: position 14,967,019 of record NC_072007.2, on the reverse strand, counting down.
AGATATTTCCAATTCCAACATAGGTCTCAAAGCACTCCAAATGTCCACTAGCAGATTCTACAAAAAGAGTGTTTCAAAACTGTTCAATGGAAAGTAAGTTTCAAATATGTGAGATGAATGCACACGTCCTAAGAAGTTTGTCAGAATGCTACTGTCTAGTTCTTATGTGAAGATATTTCCTTTTCCACCATAAGCCACAAAGCACTCCAAATGTCCACTTGCATATAGCACAAAAAGAGTGTTTCAAATCTGCTCAACTAAAAGTAAGTTCCAACTCTCTGAGATGAATGCACACATCACAAAGAAGTTTCTCTGAATGCTTCTATCTAGTTTTTATGTGAAGATAATTCTTTTTCCACCATAGCCTTAAAGCACTCCTAATGTCCACTTGCAGAGTCTACAAAGAGTGTTTCAAAACTGCTCAATGAAAAGTGAGGTTCAACTTTGTGAGATGAATGCACACATCAAAAATAAGTGGGTCAGAATGCTGCTGTCTAGTTTTTATATGAAGATATTTCCTTTTCCGCCATAGGCCTCACAGTGCTCTAAATGTCTTCTTGCAGATTCAACAAAAAGAGTGTTTCAAAGCTGCTCAATTCAAAGAAAGGTTCAACTCTGTGAGATGAGTGCACACATAAAAAAGGAGTTTGTCAGAATGCTTCTGTCTGGTTTTTATGTGAAGATATATCCATTACCACCATTGGTCTCAAAGCACTCCAAATGTCTTCTTGCAGATAGTGCAAAAAGGATGTTTCAAAACTGCTCAATAAAAAGTAAGGTTCAACACTATGAGATGAATGCACATGTCACAATGAAGGTTGTCAGAATGTTTCTATGTAGTTTTTATGTGAAGTTATTTCCTTTTCCCCCACAGGCGTAAAAGCGCTCCAAATATCCAATTGAAGATCCTGCAAAAAAGAGTGTTTCCAAACTGCACAATCAAAAGAAAGGTTCAACTCTGTGAGATGAATGCAGACATCACACAGAAGTTTCCCAGAATTCATCTGTATAGTTGTTTTGTGAAGATATTTCCTTTTCCACCAAAGATCACAACACTATCCAAATGTCCACTTGCAGATTCTTCAAAAAGAGTGTTTCCAAACTACTCAAGCAAAATAAAGGTTCAACTCTCTGAGATGAACGCACACATCAGATATAAGTTTCTCAGAATTCTTCTGTCTTGTTTTTATATGAAAATATTTCCTTTTCCACCATAGGCCTCGAAACGCACCCAATGTCCATTTGCAGATTCTACCAAAAGAGAGTTCCAAAACTGCTCTATCAAAAGAAAGGTTTAACTCTGTGAGATGAATGCACACATGACAAAGAAGTTTCTCAGATTGTTTCTGTCTAGATTTTATGTGAACATACTTCCTTTTATACCATAGGCCACAAAGCGATCCAAATCTCCACTTACAGATTTTACAAACAGAGTGTTTCCAAACTGCTCAATCAAAGCAAAGGTTCAACTCTGTGTGATGAAGGCACACATCAAAAAGTAGTTTCTCAGAATTCTTCTGTCTAGTTTTTATGGGAGATATTACCTTTTACACCATAGGCCTCAAAGCGCTCCAAATGTCCACTTGCAGATTCTACAAGAGGAGAGTTTCAAAACTGCTCTATCAAAAGATAAGCTTAACTCTGTGAGATGAATGCACACATCACAAAGAAGTTTCTCAGATTGCTTCTGTCTAGATTTTATAGGAAGATATTTCCTTTTCCACCCTAGGCCTCAATGTGCTCCAAATGTCCATTTGCAGCTTCAACAAAAAGAGAGCTTCGAAGCTGCTCTATCAAAAGAAAGGTTTAACTCTGTGAGTTGAATGCACATATCACAGAGAAGTTTCTCAGGTTGCTTCTGTACAGATTTTATGTGAAGTTGTTTCCTTTTTTACCATAAGCCAAAAAGCGCTCCAAATCCCCACTTGCAGATTCTACAGAGTTTTTCCAAACTGCTCAATTAAAAGAAAGGTTCAACTGCATGAGGTGAAAGCACGTGTCATAAAGAAGTTTCTCAGAATTTTCCTGTCTGGTTTTTATGTGAATATATTTCGTTTTCCATCCTAGGTCTCAAAGCGCTCCAAATGTCCACTTCCAGGTACTACAAAAAGAGGGTTTCAAAACTGCTCTATGAAAAGAAAGGTTTAACTCTCTGAGATGATTGCACACACCACAAAGAAGATTCTAAGATTGCTTCTGTCTAGATTTAATGTGAAGATATTTCCTTTTCTACCATAGGCCATAAAGCACTCAAAATCTCCACTTGCAGATTCTACAAATAGAGTTTTTCTAAACTGCTCAATCAAAAGAGAGATTCAACTCTGTGAGATGAATGCACAAATCACAAAGAAGTTTGTCAGAGTGCTTCTGTATAGTTCTTATGTGAAGATATTTACTTTTCCACCATAAGCCTCAAAGCGCTCCTAATGTCCACTTGTAGATACTACAAAAACAGAGTTTCAAAACTCCTCAATCAAAAGAAAGTTTTAACTATTTGAGATGAATGCACACATCACAAAGAAGTTTCTCAGATTGCTTCTGTCAAGATTTTATGTGAAGATATTTCCTATTCTGCCAGAGGCTGCAAAGTGCTCCAAATGTCCACTTGCAGATTCTACAAAAAGAGTGTTTCCAACTGCTCAATGAAAAGAAAGGTTCAACTCTGTGAGATGAACGCACAGATCAAAAAGAAGTTTCTCAGAATTCTTCTGTCTAGTTTTTATTTGAAGATATTACCTTTTCCACCATAGGCCTCAAATCGCTCTAAATGTCTACTTGCAGATTCTACAAGAAAAGAGTTTGAAAACTGCTGTATTAAAAGAAAGGTTTAAGTCTGTAAGATGAATGCACACATCACAAGAACTTTCTCAGATTGCTTCTGTCTAGATTTTATGTGAAGATATTTCCTTTTCTACCATAAGCCGCAAAGCACTGCAAATGTCCACTTGCAGATTCTACAAATTGAGTGTTTTGAAACTGCTCAATCAAAAGAAAGGTTCAACTCTGTGAGATGAATGCACAGATCACAAAGAAGATTCTCAGAATTCTTCTGTCTAGTTTTTATGTGAAGAAATTTTTTTTTCCACCATAGGCCTCAAAGTGCTGCAAATGTCCAGTTGTAGATTTTACAAAAAGACAGTTTCAAAACTACCCTAGCAAAAGAAAGCTTTAACTCTGTGAGATGAATGCGCACATCACAAACAAGTTTCTCAGATTGCTTCTGTCGAGATTTTATGTGAAGATATTTCCTTTTCTACCATAGGCAGCAAAGCATTCCAAATCTACACTTGCAGATACTACAAATAGAGCGTTTCAAAAAGCTCAATCAAAAGAACAGTTCAACTCTTTGAGATGAACGCACACATCACAAAGAAGTTTCTCAGAATTCTTCTGTCTAGTTTTTATGTGAAGATATATCCTTTTAAACCATAGGCCTCAAGGCGCTCCAAATGTCCACTTGCAGATTCTACAACAAGAGAGTTTCAAAACTGCTCTATCAAAAGAAAGGTTTAACTCTGTGAGATGAATGCACACATGACAAAGAAGTTTCTCAGATTGCTTCTGTCTAGATTTTATTTGAAGATATTTCCTTTTCTACCATAGGCTGCAAAGCGCTCCTAATCTCCACTTGTAGACCCTACAAATACGGTGTTTACAAAAAGCTCAATCAAAAGAACGGTTTAACTCTGTGAGTTCCGTGCACAAATTACAAAGAAGGTTCTCAGAATTCTTCTATCTAGGTTTATGTGGAGATATTTGCTTTTCCCCCAAAGGCCTCCAAGTGCTCCAAATGTCCAGTTGCAGATTCTACAACAACAGAGTTTCAAAACTTCTCAATCAAAAGAAAGTATTAAGTCTGTGACATGAATTCCCACATCACAAAGTATTTTCTCAGATTGTTATTTCCAGATTTTATGTGAAGTTACTTCCCTTTCTACCATAGGCTGTAAAGCACTCCAAATCGCCACTTGCACATTCTACACGTAGAGTGTTTCCAAACTGCTCAATCAAAAGAAAGTTTCAACTCCGTCAGATGAACGTGCAAATCACAAAGTAGTTTCTCAGAATTCTTCCATCTAGTTTTTATGTGAAGATATATTATTTTACCGCATCGGCCTAAAAGTGCTCCAAATATTTACTGCCAATTCTAAAAAAAGAGAGTTTCAAAACTGCTCAAACCAAAGAAAGTTTGAACTGTGTGAGATGAATGCACACATCACAAAGAAATTTCTCAGATTGCTTCTGTCAAGATTTTATGTGAAGATATTTCCTGTTCTGCCAGAGGCTGCAAAGTGCTCCAAATGTCCACTTGCAGATTCTACAAAAAGAGTGTTTCCAACTGCTCCATGAAAAGAAAGGTTCAACTCTGTGAGATGAACGCACAGTTCAAAAAGAAGTTTCTCAGAATTCTTCTGTCTAGTTTTTATTTGAAGATATTACCTTTTCCACCATAGGCCTCAAATCGCTCTAAATGTCTACTTGCAGATTCTACAAGAAAAGAGTTTGAAAACTGCTGTATTAAAAGAAAGGTTTAAGTCTGTAAGATGAATGCACACATCACAATAAGTTTCTCAGATTGCTTCTGTCTAGATTTTATGTGAAGATATTTCCTTTTCTACTATAAGCCTCAAAGCGTTCCAAATGTCCACTTGCAGATCCTACAAATAGAGTGTTTCCATACTGCTCAATCAAAGGAAAGGTTGAACTCTGTGAGATGAAAGCACAGATCACAAAGATGTTTCTCAGAATTCTTCTGTTTAGTTTTTGTGTGAAGATATTTCCTTTTCCACCATAGGCCTCAAAGCCCTCCAAATGTCCACTTGCAGATTCTACAAAAAGAGTTACAAAACTGCTCAACCAAAAGAAAGGTTTAACTCTGTGAGTTGAATGCACACATCACAAAGAAGTTTCTCAGATTGCTTCTCTCTAGATTTTATATGAAGATGTTTCCTTTTCTACCATAGGCAGCAAAGCCTTCCAAATCTCCACTTGCAGGTTCTACAAATACAGTGTTTCCAAAAAGGTCAATCAAAAGAATGGTTCAACTCTGTGAGGTGAATGCACACATCACAAAGAAGTTTCTCAGAATACGTCTATTTTTTATGTGAAGATATTTCCTTTTCCACCATAGGCCTCAAAGCACTCCAAATGTCCACTTGCAGATTCTACAACAAGAGAGTTTCAAAACTGCTCTATCAAAAGAAATGTTTAACTCTATGAGGTGAATGCACACATCACAAAGAAGTTTCACAGATTGCTTCTTTCTAGATTTTATATGAAGTTATTCACTTTTCTACCATAGGCTGCAAAGCGCTCCAAAACTCCACGTGCAGATTCTTCAAATAGAGTGTTTCAAAACTGCTCTATCAAAAGAAAAGTTCAACTCTGTGAGATGAATGCACACATCACAAATAAGTTTCTCAGATTGCTTCTGTCTAGATTTTATGTTAAGATATTTCCTTTTCTTTCATTAGGCCACAAAGTGCTCCAAATATCCACTTGTAGTTTTTACAAGCAGAGTGTTTCCAAACTGCTCAATCCAAAGAAAGGTTCAACTCTGAGAGATGAACACGCACATCACAAATGAGATTCTCATAATTCTTCAGTCAAGTTTTTATGTGAAGATATTACCTTTTCCACCCTAGGCCTCAAAGCGCTACAAATGTCAACTTGCAGATTCTACAAAAAGAGAGTTTCAAAACTGTGATATCAAAAGACAGATTTAGCTCTGTGAGATGAATGCACATATCACAAAGAAGTTTCTCAGATTGCTTCTGTCTGGATTTTATGAGAAGATATTTCCTTTTCTACCATAGGCTGCAAAGAGGTCCAAATGTCCACTTGCAGATTCTACAAAAGAAGATTTTCAAAACTGCTCTATCAAAAGAGATGTTTAACTCTGTGAGATGAAGGCAGACATCACAAAGAAGTTTCTCAGCTTGCTTCTTCATAGATTTTATGTGAAGTTATTTCCTTTTCTACCGTAGGTGGCAAAGCGCTCCAAAACTCCACTTGCAGATTCTACAAATACAGTTTTTCAAAACTGCTCTATCAAAAGAAAAGTTCAACTCTGTGAGATGAATGCACACATCACAAAGAAGTTTCACAGATTGTTTCTGTCTAGATTTTATGTTAAGATGTTTCTTTTTCTTTCACAGGCCACAAAGCACTCCAAATGTCCACTTGCAGATTCTACAAATAGAGTGTTTCCAAACTGCTCAGTCAGAAGAAAGGTTCAACTCTGCGAGATGAATGCACACATCACAAAGAAGTTTCACAGATTGTTTCTGTCTAGATTTTTATGTTAAGATGTTTCTTTTTCTTTCACAGGCCACAAAGCACTCCAAATGTCCACTTGCAGATTCTACAAATAGAGTGTTTCCAAACTGCTCAGTCAGAAGAAATGTTCAACTCTGCGAGATGAATGCACACATCACAAAGAAGTTTCTCAGGTTGTTTCTGTCTATATTTTATGTGAAGATATTCTCTTTTCTACCATAGGCCACAAAGCACTCCAAACGTCCACTTGCAGATTCTACAAAAGGTGTGTTTCCAAAGTACTGAATCCAAAGAAAGGTTTCACTCTGAGAGATGAACGCACACATCACAAAGGAGTTTCTCAGAATTCTTCAGTCAAGTTTTCATGTGAAGATATTACTTTTTCCACCCTAGGCCCCAAAGCATTACAAATGTCCACTTGCAGATTCTACAAAAAGAGAGTTTCAAAACTGTTCTATCAAAAGAAAGTTTTAACTCTGTGAGATGAATGCACACATCACAAACAAGTTTCTCAGATTGCTTCTGTCTAGATTTTGTGTGAAGATATTACCTTTTCCACCCTAGGCCTCAAAGCGCTCCAAATATCCAAAGTGCTCAATCAAAAGAAAGGTTCAAGCCTGTGAGATGATTGCACAAGTCACAAAGATGTTTCTCAGAATTCTTCTGTCTAGTTTTTATGGGAAGATACTTCCTTTTCCACCATAGGCCTCTGAGTGTTCAAAATATCCACTGGCAGATCCTACAAAAAGAGAGTTTCAAAACTGCTCAATCAAAAGAAAGGTTCAACTCTATGAGATGAATGCACACATCACAAAGATGTTTCTCAGAATTCTTCTGTCTAGTTTTTATGTGAAGAAATTTACTTTTCTACGTTAGGCCGCAAAACGCTCCAAATGTCCACTTGCAGACTCTACAAAAAGAGTTTTTCCAAACTGATCTATAAAAAGAATTGTCTAACTCTGTGAGATGAATACACACATCACCAAGAAGTTTCTCGGAATTCTTCTGTCTAGTTTTTATGTGAAGATATTACCTTTTCCACAATAGGAATCAAAACGCTCCAAATGTACACTTCCAGATTCTAAAAGAAGAGAGTTTCAAATCTGCTCTATCAAAAGAAAGGTTTAACTCTGTGAGATGAATGCACACATCACAAAGAAGTTTCTCAGATTGCTTCTGTCTAGATTTAATGTGAAGATATTTCCTTTTCTACCATAGGCCGCAAGGTGCTCCAAGTGTCCACTTGCAGATCCTACAAATAGAGTGTTTCCAAACTGCTCAATCAAGAGGAAGGTTCAAGTCTGTTAGTTGAATGCACACATCACAAAGAAGTTTTTCAGAATTCTTCTGTCTAGTTTTTATTTGAAGATATTACCTTTTCCACCTTAGGCCTCCAAGCACTTCAAATGTACACTTGCAGATTCCACAAGAGGAGAATGTCAAAACTGATGTATCAAAATAAAATTTTATCTCTTTGAGATGAATGCACACGTCAAAAAGAAGTTTCTCAGATTGCTACTGTCTAGATGTTATGTGAAGATATTTCCTTTTCTACTATAGGCCAAAAAATTCTCCAGATCTCCACTTGCAGATTTTACAAATTGAGCGTTTTGAAACTGCTCATTCAAAAGAAGCATCAAACTCTGTGAGTTGAATGCACACACCACAAAGAAGTTTCTCAGAATTCTTCTTTATTGTTTTTATTGGAAGACATTTCATTTTCCACCATAGGCCTCAAAGCGCTCCAAATATCCACTTGAAGATTTTACAAAAACAGATTCAAAAGTCCTCAATCAAAAGAAATATTTTATTCCATGATATGAATGCACACATCACAAAGGAGTTTCACAGATTTATTCTGTCTAGATTTTATGTGAAGATATTTCCTTTTTTACCATAGGCTGCAAGTGCTTAAAATATCCTCTTGCAAATACAATAAAAGGAGGGTTTCCAAACTGCTCAATCAAAAAATGCTTCAACTCTGTTAGATGAATGCACACATCACAAAGAAGTTTCTCAGAATTCTTCCATCTAGTTTTTATGGGACGATTTTTTTTTCCACCATAGGCCTCAAAGTGCTCCAAATGTCCACTGGCAGATTCTACAAAAACAGAGTTTCAAGACTCCTCATTCAAAAGAAAGGTTTAGCTCTGTGAGATGAATGCAAATATCATAAAGAAGTTTCTCATATTGCTTCTGTCTAGACTTTGTGTGAAGATGTATCCTTTTCTACCATAGGCTGCAAAGTGCTCCAAATGACCACTTGCAGATTCTACAAAATGAGTGTTTCCAAACTGCTCAAGCAAAAGAAAGGTTAAACTCTCAGAGATGAATGCACATATCGGAAAAAAGTTTGTGAGAATTCTTCTGTCGAGTTTTTATGTGAAGATATTACCTTTTCCACCATTGGCCTCAAAGCGCAACAAATGTCCACTTGCAGATTCTACAAGAAGAGAGTTTCAAAACTGCTGTATCAAAAGAAAGGTTTAACTCTGTGAGATGAATGCACACATCACAGAGAGGTTTCTCAGATTGCTTTTGTCTAGATTTTGTGTGAAGATATTTCCTTTTCTACTTTAGCCCGTAAAGCATGCCAAATGTCCACTTGCAGAATCTACAAATATAGTGTTTACAAACTGCTCAACCAAAAGAAAGTTTCAACTCTGTGAGATGAATGCACACATCACAAAGAAGTTTCTCATAATTCTTCTCTCTAGTTTTTATGGTAAGATATTTCCTTTCCACTATAGGCTTCAAAGCACTCAAAACGTCCACTTGCAGATTCTACAAAAACAGAGATTCAAAACTCCTCAACCAAAAGAAAGTTTTAAATCTATGAGATGAAAGCACACATCACAAAGAAGTTTCTCAGATTGCTTCTGTTTAGATTTTATTTGAAGCTATTTCCTTTTATAACACATGCCGCAAAGCACTGTAAATGTCCACTTGCAGATTCTACAAATAGAATGTTTCCAAACTGCTCAATCAAGAGGAAGATTCATCTCTGTGAGATGAATGCACACATCACAAAGAAGTTTATCAGAATTCTTCTATCTAGTTTTTATGTGAACATATTTCATTTTCCATCATAGGCCTCAAAGCACTCCAAATGTCCAATTGCAGATTCTACAAAAACAGAGTCTCAATACTGCTCCATCGAAAGAAAGGTTTAACTCTGTAAGACGAATGCACACATCACAAAGATGTTTCTCAGATTGATTCTGTCTAGTTTTTATGTGAAGATATTTCCTTTTCTACCTTAGGCAGCAAAGTGCTCCAAATGTCCACTTGCAGATTCTACAAAAGGAGGGTTTCCAACCTGCTCAATGAAAAGAAAGATTCAACTCGGGGAGATGAATGCACACATCACAAAGAAGTTTCTCAGAATTCTTCTGGCTAGTTTTTATGGGAAGATATTTCCTTTTCCACCATAGGCTTCAAAGCACTCAAATTGTCCACTTGCAGATTCTACAAAAAACAGAGTTTCAAAACTCCTCAATCAAAAGAAAGATTTACATCTGTGAGATGAATGCACATATCACAAAGAAGTTTCACAGATTGCTTCTGTCTACATTATGTGTGAAGATATTTCCTTTTCTACCATTGTCTGCAAAGCGCTCCAAATGTCCCCTTGCAGATTCTACAAAAAGAGTGTTTCCAGTCTACTCAATCAAAAGAAAGGTTCAACTCTGTGAGATGAATGCACACATCCAAAGAAGTTTCTCATAATTTTTCAGTCTAGTTTTTATGAGAAGATATTACCTTTTAAACCACATGCCTTAAAACACTCAAAATGTCTACTTCCAGATTCTACAAGAAGAGGGTTTCAAAACTGCTCTATCAGAAGAGATGTTCATCTCTCTGAGATGAACACACATATCACAAAGAAGTTTCTCAGAATTCTTCTGTCCAATTTTTAGGTGAGGATATCTCCTTTTCAACCATAGGCCCAAAAGTGCTCCAAATGTCCACTTGCAGAATCTACAAAAAGAGAGTTTCAGAACTGATCTGTTGAAGGAAAGGTTTAACTTTCCGAGATGAATGCACACATCACAAAGAAGTTTCTCAAATAGCTTCTTTCTAGATTTTATGTGAAGATATTTCTTTTTCTACCATTGGCCACAAAGCACTCCAAATGCCCACTTGCAGATTCTACAAAAGGAGGGTTTCCAAACAGCTCAATCAAAAGAAAGATTCAACTCTGTGAGATGTACATGCAGATCAAAAAGAAGTTTCTCAGAATTCTTCTGTCTAGCTTTTATGGGAAGATATTTCATTTTCCGCCATAAGCCTCAAAGTGATACAAATATCAAGTTGCAGATTCTACAAAAACAGCGTTTCAAAACTGCTCAATCAAAAGAAAGTTTTAACGCTGTGAGATGAATGCACTCATCACAAAGAAGTTTCTCAGATTGCTTCTGTCTGGATTTTATGTGAAGATATTTCCTTTTCTACCATAGGCAACTAAGCGCTGCAAATGTCCACTTGCAGATTCTACAAATAGAGTGTTTCCATAATGCTCAATCAAAAAAAGGGTTTAACTCTTTGAGATGAATGTACACATCACAAAGACGTTTCTCAGAATTCTTCTGTCTAGGTTTTATGTGAAGATATTAAGTTTCCAACCAAGGGCCTCAAAGCACTGTAAATGTCCACTTGCAGATTCTACAAAAAGAGATTTTCAAAACTGCTCTATCAAAAGAAAGGTTCAACACTGTGAGATGAATGCACACATCACCAGAAAGTTTCTCAGAATTCTTCTGTCTAGTTTTTATGTGAAAATATTTCCTTTTCTAATTTATGCCTCAAAGCACTCCAAATATTCACTTGCAGATTCTACAAAAACAGTTTTTCTAAACTCGTCAATCAAAAGAAATGTTTATCTCTGTGAGATGAATTCACACATCACAGAGAAGTTACTCAGACTGCTTCTGTCTAGATTTTATGTGAAGATATTATCCTTTTCTACTGTTGGCCGCAAAGCGCCCAAAGTGTCCACTTGCAGAATCTACAAAAAGAGTGTTTCCAAAGTGCTCAATCAAAAGAAAGGTTCAACTCTGTGAAATGAAAGCACCCATCACAAATTCTGAGAAACACAAGTTTCTCTGAATTGTTCTATTATTTTTGTGAATAAATTATCTTTTCCAACATAGGCCTCAAAGCCCTCTAAATGTCCAATTGCAGATTCTACAAAAACAGAGTATAAATACTGCTCTATGAAAAGAAAGTTTTAACTCTGTGAGATGAATGCACACATCACAAAGGAGTTTCTAATATTGCTTTTGTCTAGATTTTATGTGAATATATTTCCTTTTCGACCATTGGCCGCAAAGAGCTCCAAATGTTCACATGCAGATTCTAGAAAAAGAATGTTTCCAAACTGCTCAATCAAAAGAAAGGTTCAACAATGTGAGATGAATTCATGCATCACAAAGAAGTTTCTAAAAATTCTTTGGTCTACTTTATGTGAAGATATTTCATTTTCCACCAAAGGCCTCAAAGTGCTGAAAATGTCCACTTGAGATTCTACAAAAAGAGAGTTTCAAAATTGCTCAATCAAAAGAAAGTTTTAACTCTGTGAGATGAATGCACACATCACAAAGAAGTTTTTCAGATTGCTTCTGTCTAGATTTTCTGTGAAGATATTTCCTTTTCTACCAGAGGCTGCAAAGCGTTCCAAATGTCCACTTCCATTTCCTAAAAATAGAGTGTTTCCAAACTGCCAAATCAAAAGAAACGTTCAACTCTGTGAGATGAATGCAGACATTACAAAGAGTTTTCTCAGAATTCTTCTGTCTGGTTTTCATGTGAAGATATTTCCTCTACACCGTAGGCCTCAAATTGCTCCATATGTCCACTTGTAGATTGTATAAAAAGATAGTTTCAAAACTGCTCTATGAAAAGAAAGGTCTAACTCTGTGAGATGAATGCACACATCACAAAGAAATTTCTCTGATTGCTTCTGTCTAGATTTGATGTGAAGATATTTCCTTTTCTATCATAGGCTGCAGAGCACTCCAAATGTCCACTTGCAGATTCTACATAAGGAGGGTTTCCAAACTGCTTAATGAAAACAAAGATTCAACTCTGTGAGATAAATGCAGACATCACAAAGAAGTTTCTTAGAATTCTTCTGTGTAGTTTTTATGTTAAGATATTTCCTTTTCTGCCATAGGCCTCAAAGCACTCCAAATGTCCAATTGCAGATTCTACAGAAAGAGAGTTTCAAAACGGCTCAATCAAAAGAAAGGTTTATCTCTGTGAGATGAATGCACACATCACAAAAAGTTTCTCAGATTGCTTCTGTCTAGTTTTTATGTGAAAATATTTCCTTTTCTACCAATGGCCACAATGCACTCCAAGTGTCCACCTACAGATTATAAAAATAGAGTGTTTCTAAACTGCTCAATCTAAAGAAATGTCCAACACTGTGAGATGAACGCACACATCACAAAGAGGTTTCTCAGAATTCTTCTCTCTAGTTTTTATGTGAAGATATTTCCTTTTCCAATATAGGCCACAAAACCCTCTAAATGTCCACTTGCAGATACTACAAGAAAAGAGTTTCAAAACTGCTCTATCAAAAGAAAGGTTTAACTCTTTGAGATAAATGCACACATCACAAAGAACTTTTTCAGATTGCTTCAGTCTAGATTTTATGTGAAGATATTTCATTTTCTACCACAGGGTGCAAAGCGCTCTAAATGTCCACTTCCATTTTCTAAAAATAAGGTGTTTCCAAACTGCTCAATCAAAATAAATTTTCAACTCTGTGAGATGAACGCACACATCACAAAGAGTTTTTTCAGAATTCTTCTGTCTGGTTTTTATGTGAAGATATTTCCTTCTTCACCGTAGGCCTCAAAGCATGCAAAATGTCCACTTGCAGATTCTACAAAAAGAGAGTTTCAAAACTGCTCTATGAAAAGAAATGACTAACTATGCGAGATGAATGCACACATCACAAAGGAATTTCTCTGATTGCTTATGTCTAGATTATAAGTGAAGATATTTCCTTTTCTAACATAGACTGCAAAGCGCTCTAAATGTCCTCTGGCAGATTCTACAAAAGGAGGGTTCCAAACTGCTCAATTCAAAGAAAGATTCTACTCTGTGAGATGAACGCACACATCACAAGGAAGTTTCTCAGAATTCTTCTGTCTAGTTTTTATGTGAAGATATTTCCTTTTCCACCATAGGCCTCAAAATGCTCCAAATGTCAACTTGCAGATTCTACAAAAGAGAGTTTCAAAACCACTCAATCAAAAGAAAGGTTTATCTCTGTGAGATGAATGCACACATCACAAAGTTTCTCTGATTGCTTCTGTCTAGATTTTATGTGAAGATATTTCCTTTTCTACCATATACCACAAAGCACTCCAAATCTCCACTTGCAGAGTCTACAAAAGGAGGGTTTCCAAACTGCTCAGTCAAAAGAAAGGTTTTACTCTGTGAGATGAATGTACATATCACAGAGAAGTTTTTCAGTATTCTTCTGTGTAGTTTTTATGGGAAGATATTTAATTTTCAACCACAGGCCTCAACTTGCTCCAAATGTCCATTTGCAGATTCTGCAAAAACAGAGCTTCAAAACTCCTCAATCAAAAGAAAGGTTTAACTCTGTGAGATGAATGCAAACATCACAAAGTAGTTTCTCAGATTCCTTCTGTCTAAATTTTATGTGAAGATATTTCCTTTTCTACCATTGGCCGCAAAGGGCTCCAAATGTCTCCCTGCAGATTCTACAAGAAGAGTGTTCCAAACTGCTCAATCAAAAGAAAGTTTCAACTCTGTGACATGAACGCACACATCACAAAGCAGTTTCTCAGAATTCTTCTGTCTAGTTTTTTTGAAGATATTACCTTTTCCAACATAATCTTCAAAGCACTCTAAATGTCTACTTACAGATTCTACAAGAAGAGAGTTTCAAAACTGCTCTATCAAAAGAAAGGTTTAACTGTGTGAGATGAATGCACACATCACAAATTAGCTGATCAGATTGCTTCTGTCCAGATTTTATGTGAAGATATTTCTTTCTCTACCATAGGCAGCAAAGCGCTCCAAATCTCCAATTGTGTATTTTACAAATAGAGTGTTTCCAAACTGCTCAATCAAAGGAAAGGTTCAAATGTGTGAGATGAATGCACACATCACAAAGAAGTTTCTCACAACTCTTCTGTCTAGTTTATATGTGAAGATATTTCCTTTTCCACCATAGGCCTCAAAGTGCTCCAAATGTCCATTTGCAGATTCTACAAAAAGAGAGTTTCAAATCTCCTCATTCAAAATAAAGGTTTAAACCTGTGAGATAAATGCACACATCACAAAGAAGTTTCTCAGATTCCTTCTGCCTGGATTTTATGTGAAGATATTTCCTTTACTACCATATGCCACAAAGCACTCCAAATCTCCACATGCAGATTCTAAAAAAGGAGGGTTTCCAAACTGCTTAATCAAAACGAAAGATTTTACTCTCTGAGATGAATGCACATGTCACAAAGAAGTTTTTCAGAATTCTTCTGTCTGGTTTTTATGGGAATATATTTAATTTTCAACTACAGGCTTCAACGCTCTCCAAATGTCCATTTGCAGATTCTACAAAAACAGAGTTTCAAAACTCCTCAATCAAATGAAAAGTTTAACTCTGTGAGATGAATGCAAACATCACAAAGAAGTTTCTCAGATTCCTTCTGTCTAGACTTTATGTGAAGATATTTCCTTTTCTACCATTGGCAAAAAAGCACTCCAAATGTCCCCCTGCAGATTCTACAAAAAGAGTTTTCCAAACTGCTCAGCCAAAATAAAGTTTCAACTCTGCGTGATGAACTCACGCATCACAAAGCAGTTTCTTAGAATTCTTCTGTCTAGTTTTTTTTGGGAAGATATTACCATTTCCACCATAATCTTCAAAGTGATCTAAATGTCTACTTACAGATTCTACAAGAAGAGAGTTTCAAAACTGCTCCATCAAAAGACAGGTTTAACTGTGTGAGATGAATGCACACATCACAAATTAGTTTCTCAGATTGCTTCTGTCAACATTTTATGTGAAGATATTTCCTTTTCTACCTTAGGCCACAAAGAGCTTTGTATCATCCATTGCAGATTGTACAAACAGATTGTTTCCAAACTGCTCAATCAAAAGAAAGGTTCAACTCTGTGAGATTAATGCACACATCATGAAGAAATTTCTCAGAATTCTTCTGTCTAGTTTTTATGTGAAGATATTTACTTTTCCACCATAGGCCTCAACATGCTCCAAATGTCCACTTTCTGATTCTACAAAATGAGAGTTTCAAAACTGCTCTATCAAAAGAAACGTTCAACTCTGTGAGATGAATGCACACATCACAAAGGACATTCTCAGTTTGCTTCTGTCCAGATTTCATGTGAAGATATTTCCTTTTCAAACATAGGCCACAAAGCGATCCAAATCTCCAATTGCAGATTATACAAATAGAGTGTTTCCAAACTGCTCAATCAAAAGAAAGGTCCCAATGTGTGAGATTAACACACACATCACAAAGAATTTCCTCATAATGCTTATGTCTAGTTTTTATGTGAAGATATTTCCTTTTCCTCTGTAGGCCTCAAAGCGCTCTGAATAACCACTTGCAGCTCCAACAAAAAGTGTTTCAAAACTGCTCTATCAAAAGGAAGATTCAACACTGAGAGCTGAATGCACACATCAAAAAGAAGATTCTGAAAATGCTTCTGTATAGTTTTTATGTGAAGATATTTCCATTTCCACCGTTGGCCTCAAAGCACTTCAAATATCCACTTGCAGATTGTACAAAAAGAGTGTTTCAGAACTGCTCTATCAAAAGTAAGGTTCATCTCTGTGAGTTTAATGCAGGCAACAAAAGGAAGTTTCTGAGAATGGTTCTGTCTAGTTTTATGTGAAGATACTTTGTTTTCCACCATAGTCTTAATAGTGTTCCAAATATCCACTGGGAGATTACACAATTAGAGTGTTTCAAAACTGCCCTATCAAAAGGAAGATTCAACTCTGTGAGTTGAATGCACACATTAAAAGGAAGTTTCTGAGAATGCTTCTGTCTAGTTTTTATGTAAATATATTTCCTTTTGAACCATAGACTTCAAAGCGATCCAAAAATCCACTTGCAGATTATAAAAAAGAGTGTTTCAAAACTGCTCTATAAAAAGGAAGGTTCAACTCTGTGAGTTAAAGGCACACATCCCAAGGAAGTTTCTGAAAATGCTTCTGTCTAGTTTTTATGTGAAGATATTTCCTTTTCCACCATAGGCATCAAAGCGCTCCAAATATCTAATTGATATTTCTACAAAAAGAGGTTTCCAAGCTGCTCTATAAAAAGAAGGTTTTAAAACTGTGAGTCGAATGCAGACATCATGAAGAAGTTTCTGAGAATGCTTCTGCCTAGTTTTTATGTTAAGATAATTCCTTTTGCAGTATAGGCCTCAAACGGCTCCAAATATCCACTTCCAGATTCTACAAAAAGAGTGTTTCAAAACTGCTCTATCAAAAGAAAGTTTCAAATCTTTGAGTTGAATGCACACATCACAAAGAAGTTTCTGAGAATGCTTCTGTCTAGTTTTTATTTGAAGATATTTCCATTTCCAGCAGAGGACACAAATCACACCAAATATAAACTTGCAGATTCTATAATAAGAGTGTTTCAAAGCTACTCTATGAAAAGAAATTTTGACCTCTGTGAGTTGAATGCACACATCCCAAAAATGTTTCTGAGAATGCTTTTGTCTAGTTTTTGTGTGAAGACATTCCTTTTTTCACCCTAGGCCTCAAAGCACTCCAAATATCCAGTTGCAGATTCTACAAAAAGAGTGTTTCAAAAATGCTCTATCAAAAGGAAGGTTCAAATTGGTGAGTTGAATGCACACATCTCAAAGAAATTTCTGAGAATGCTTCTGTCTAGTTTTTATGTGAAGATATATTCTTTTCCATCATAGGCCTCAAAGCGCTCTAAATATCCCCTTGCAGATTCTACAAAAAAAGTGTTTCAAAACTGTTCTATCAAAACAAAGGTTCAAACCTGCGAGTTGAATGCACACATCACAAAGAGCTTTCTGAGAAATCTTCTGTCTAGTTTTTATGTGAAGATATTTCCTTTTCCACCATAGGCCTCAAGGTGCTACAAATATCCACTTCCAGATTCTACAAAAAGAGTGTTTCAAAACTACCCTAACAAAAGCAAAGTTCAGCTCTGAGAGTTGGATGTGCACATCACAAAGAAGTTTCTGAGAATTCTTTTGTCTAGTTTTTATGTGAAGATATTTCCATTTCTACTATAGGCCTCAAATCGCTCCAAATATCCACATGCAGATTCTACAAAAAGTGTGTTTCAAAACTGGTCTATCAAAAGAAAGGTTCAACTCTGTGAGTTGAATGCCCACATCACAAAGAAGTTTCTGAGAATGCTTCTGTCTAGTTTTTAGGGGAAGATATTTCCTTTTCCCGCATAGGCCTCAAAGCGCTCCAAATATCCACTTGCAGATTCTACAAATAGAGTGTTTCAAAACTGCTCTATCAAAACAAATGTTCAACTCTGTGAGTTGAATGCCCACATACATAACGAGCTTATGAGAATGATTCTGTCTCGTTTTTATGTGAAGATATTTCTTTTTCCACCATAGGCCTCATAGCGCTCCAAATATCCTCTTGTAGATACCACAAAAAGAGTGTTTCAAAACTGCTATATCAAAAGGAAGTTTCAACCCTTTGAACTGAATTCACAGGTCACAAACAAGTTTCTGAGCATGCTTCTGTCAAGTTTTTATGTGAAGATATTTCGTCTTCCACTGTAGGCCTCAAGGTGCTCCAAAAATCCACTTGCAGATTCTACAAAAAGAGTCTCTCACAACTGCTCTATCAAAAGGAAAGTTCAGCTCTGTGAGTTAAATGCACAATCACAGAATAGCATCAGAAAATGCTTTCTAATTTTTATATGCAGATATTTCCTTTTCCATTGCAGTCCTCAAGGCGCTCCAAATATGCAATTGCAGAATCTACAAAAAGAGTGTTTCAAAACTGCTCTATCAAAACGAAAGTTCAGCTCCGTGAGTTAAACGTGCACATCACAAAGACGTTTCTGAGAATGCTTCTGTCTAGTATTTATGTGAAGATATTTCCATTTCCATCACAGTCCTCAAAGTGCTCTAAATATCCATTTGCAGTTTCCAGAACAGTGTTTCAAAACTGGTCTACAAAAGAAAGGTAGAACTGTGTGAGTTGAATGCACACATCACAAAGAAGTTTCTGAGAATGTTTCTGTCTAGTTTTTATGTGAACATGTTTCCTTTTCTACCATAGGCCTAAAAGCTCTGAAAATACCCACTTGCAGATTCCACAAAAAGAGAGTTTCAAAACTGCTCTATCAAAGGAAAGGTTCAACTTGTGGGTTGAATGAACACATCACAAAGAAATTTCTAAGAATGCTTTTGTCTAGTTTAAAAGTTAAGATATTTCCTTTTCCACCGTATGCCTCAAATGCAGCCAAATATCCACTTGAAGATTCTAGAAAAAGAGTGTTTTATAACTGGTGGATCAAAACAATGGTTCACCTCTTTGAGTTGAAAGCACACATCACAAAGAAGTTTCTGAGAATGCTTCTGCCTAGTTTTTATGTGAAGATATTTCCTTTTCCACCGCAGGCCTCAAGGTGCTCCAAATATCCACTTGCAGATTCTACAAAAAGATTTTAACAAAACTGATCTATCAAAAGAAAGGTTAAACTCTGTGAGTAGAATGCACACATCACAAAGAAGCTTCAGAGAATGCTTCTGTCTATTTTTTTTCTTTTTTATTATTATTATGGTTATTGTTGTTATACTTTAGGTTTTATGGTACATGTGCGCAATGTGCACGTAAGTTACATATGTATACATGTGCCATGCTGGTGTGCTGCACCCACTAACTCGTCATCTAGCATTAGGTATATCTCCCAATGCTATACCTCCACCCTCCCCCCACCCCACAACAGTCTCCGAAGTGTGATGTTCCCCTTCCTGTGTCCATGTGTTCTCGTTGTTCAATTCCCACCTATGAGTGAGAATATGCGGTGTTTGGTTTTTTGTTCTTGCGATAGTTTACTGAGAATGATGATTTCCAATTTCATCCATGTCCCTACAAAGGACATGAACTCATCATTTTTTAGGGCTGCATAGTATTCCATGGTGTATATATGCCACATTTTCTTAATCCAGTCTATCGTTGTTGGACATTTGGGTTGGTTCCAAGTCTTTGCTATTGTGAATAGTGCCGCAATAAACATACGTGTGCATGTGTCTTTATAGCAGCATGATTTATAGTCCTTTGGGTATATACCCAGTAATGGGATGGCTTGGTCGAATGGAATTTCTAGTTCTAGATCCCTGAGGAATCGCCACACTGACTTCCACAAGGGTTGAACTATTTTACAGTCCCACCAACAGTCTAAAAGTGTTCCTATTTCTCCACATCCTCTCCAGCACCTGTTGTTTCCTGGTTTTTTAATGATTGCCATTGTAACTGGTGTGAGATGGTATCTCACTGTGGTTTTGATTTGCATTTCTCTGATGGCCATTGATAGTGAGCATCTTTTCATGTGTTTTTTGGCTGCATAAATGTCTTCTTTTGAGAAGTGTCTGTTCATGTCCTTCGTCCACTTTTTGATGGGTTGTTTGTTTTTTCTTGTAAATTTGTTGGAGTTCATTGTAGATTCTGGATATTAACCCTTTGTCAGATGAGTAGGTTGCGAAAATTTTCTCCCATTTTGTAGGTTGCCTGTTCACTCTGATGGTAGTTTCTTTTCCTGGGCAGAAGCTCCTTAGTTTAATTAGGTCCCATTTGTCAATTTTGGCTTTTGTGGCCATTGCTTTTGGTGCTTTAGACATGAAGTCCTTGCCCATGCCTATGTCCTGAATGGTAATGCCGAGGTTTTCTTCTAGGGTTTTTATGGTTTTAGGTCTAACGTTTAAGTCTTTAATCCATCTTGAATTGATTTTTGTATAAGGTGTAAGGAAGGGATCCAGTTTCAGCTTTCTACATATGGCTAGGCAGTTTTCCCAGCACCATTTATTATATAGGGAATTCTTTCCCCATTGCTTCTTTTTCTCAGGTTTGTCAGAGATCAGATAGTTGTAGATATGTGGCATTATTTCTGACGGCTCTGTTCTGTTCCATTGATCTATATCTCTGTTTTGGTACCAGTACCATGCTCTTTTGGTTACTGTAGCCTTGTAGTATAGTTTGAAGTCAGGTAGTGTGATGCCTCCAGCTTTGTTCTTTTGGCTTAGGATTGACTTGGTGATGCGGGCTCTTTTTTGGTTCCATATGAACTTTAAAGTAGTTTTATACAATTCTGTGAAGAAAGTCATCGGTAGCTTGATGGGGATGGCATTGAATCTGTAAATTATCTTGGGAAGGATGGCCATTTTCATGATATTGATTCTTCCTACCCATGAGCATGGAATGTTCTTCCATTTGTTTGTATCGTCTTTTGTTTCCTTGAGCAGTTGTTTGTATTTCTCCTTGAAGAAGTCCATCACATCCCTTGGAAGTTGGATTCCTAGGTATTTTATTCTCTTTGGAGCAATTGTGAATGGGAGTTCACTCATGATTTCGCTCTCTGTTTGTCTGTTATTGATGTATAAGAATGCTTGTGATTTTTGCACATTGATTTTGTATCCTGAGACTTTGCTGCATTTGCTCATCAGCTTCAGGAGATTTTGGGCTGAGACGATGGGGTTTTCTAGATATACAGTCATGTCATCTGCAAACAGGGGCAATTTGACTTCCTGTTTTCCTAATTGAATATATTTTATTTCCTTCTCCTGCCTAATTGCCCTGGCCAGAACTTCCAACACTATGTTGAATAGGAGTGGTGAGAGAGGGCATCCCTGTCTTGTGCCAGTTTTCAAAGGGAATGCTTCCAGTTTTTCCCATTCAGTATGATATTGGCTGTGGGTTTGTCATAGATAGCTCTTATTATTTTGAGATACGTCCCATCAATACCTAATTTATTGAGAGTATTTAGCATGAAGCATTGTTGAATTTTGTCAAAGGCCTTTTCTGCATCTATTGAGATAATCATGTGGTTTTTGTCTTTGGTTCTGTTTATATGCTGGATTACATTTATTGATTTGCATATATTGAACCAGCCTTGCATCCCAGAGATGAAGACCACTTGATCATGGTTGATAAGCTTTTTGATGTGCTGCTGGATTCGGTTTGTCAATATTTTATTGAGGATTTTTGCATCAATGTTCATCAAGGATATTGGTCTAAAATTCTCTCTTTTGGTTGTGTCTCTGCCAGGCTTTGATATCAGGATGATGCTGGCCTCTTAAAATGAGTTAGGGAGGATTCTCTCTTTTTCTATTGATTGGAATAGTTTCAGAAGGAATGGTACCAGTTCCTCCTTGTACCTATGGTAGAATTCGGCTGTGATCCTGTCTGGTCCTGGACTTTTTTTGGTTGGTAAACTATTGATTATTGCCACAATTTCAGCTCCTGTTTTTGGTGTATTCAAAGATTCAACTTCTTCCTGGTTTAGTCTTGGGAGGGTGTATGTGTTGAGGAATTTATCCATTTCTTCTAGATTTTCTAGCTTATTTTCGTAGAGGTATTTGTAGTATTCTCTGATGGTAGTTTGCATTTCTGTGGGATCGGTGGTGATATCCCCTTTATCATTTTTTATTGCATCTATTTGATTCTTCTCTCTTTTTTTCTTTATTAATCTTGCTAGCAGTCTATCAATTTTGTTGATTCTTTCAAAAAACCAGCTCCTGGATTATTAATTTTTTGAAGGGTTTTTTGTGTCTCTATTTCCTTCATTTCTGCTCTGATTTTAGTTATTTCTTGCCTTCTGCTATCTTTTGAATGTGTTTGCTCTTGCTTTTCTAGTTCTTTTAATTGTGATGTTAGGGTGTGAATTTTTTATCTTTCCTGCTTTCTCTTGTGGGCACTTAGTGCTATAAATTTTCCTCTACACACTGTTTTGAATGCATCCCACAGATTCTGGTATGTTGTGTCTTGGCTCTCGTTGGTTTCAAAGAACATCTTTATTTCTGCCTTCATTCTGTTATGTACCCAGTAGTCATTCAGGAGCAGGTTGTTCAGTTTCCATGTAGTTGAGCAGTTTTAAGTGAGATTCTTAATCCTGAGTTCTAGCTTGATTGCACTGTGATCTGAGAGATAGTTTGTTATAATTTCTGTTCTTTTACATTTATTGAGGAGAGCTTTACTTCCAAGTATGTGGTCAATTTTGGAATAGTTGTGGTGTGGTGCTGAAAAAAATGTATATTCTGTTGATTTGGGGTGGGGGGTTCTGTAGATATCTATTAGGTCCGCTTGGTGCAGAGCTGAGTTCAATTCCTGGGTATCCTTGTTGACTTTCTGTCTCGTTGATCTGTCTAATATTGACAGTGGGGTGTTAAAGTCTCCCTTTATTAATGTGTGGGAGTCTAAGTCTCTTTGTAGGTCACTTAGGACTTGCTTTATGAATATGGCTGCTCCTGTATTGGGTGCATATATATTTAGGATAGTTAGCTCTTCTTGTTGAATTAATCCCTTTACCATTATGTAATGGCCTTCTTTGTCTCTTTTGATCTTTGTTGGTTTAAAGTCTGTTTTATCAGAGACTAGGATTGCAACCCCTGCTTTTTTTGTTTTCCATTTGCTTGGTTGATCTTCCTCCATCCTTTTATTTTGAGCCTATCTGTGTCTCTGCACGTGAGATGGGTTTCCTGAATACAGAACACTGATGGGTCTTGAGTCTTTATCCAATTTGCCAGTCTGTGTCTTTTAATTGGAGCATTTAGTCCATTTACATTTAAAGTTAATATTGTTATGTGTGAATTTGATCCTGTCATTATGATGTTAGCTGGTTATTTTGCTCGTTAGTTGCTGCAGTCTCTTCCTAGTATTGATGGTCTTTACATTTTGGCATGATTTTGCAGTGGCTGGTACCGGTTGTGCCTTTCCATGAGTAGTGCTTCCTTCAGGAGCTCTTTAAGGGCAGGCCTGGTGGTGACAAAATCTCTTAGCATTTGCTTGTCTGTAAAGTATTTTATTTCTCCTTCACTTATGAAGCTTAGTTTGGCTGGATATGAAATTCTGGGTTGAAAATTCTTTTCTTTCAGAATGTTGAATATTGGCCCCCACTCTCTTCTGGTTTGTAGGGTTTCTGCCGAGAGATCCGCTGTTAGTCTGATGGGCTTCCCTTTGATGGTAACCCGACCTTTCTCTCTGGCTGCCCTTAACATTTTTTCCTTCATTTCAACTTTGGTGAATCTGACAATTATGTGTCTTGGAGTTGCTCTTCTCGAGGAGTATCTTTGTGGCATTCTCTGTATTTCCTGAATCTGAATGTTGGCCTGCCTTGCTAGATTGGGGAAGTTCTCCTGGATAATATCCTGCAGAGTGTTTTACAACTTGGTTCCATTCTCCCTGTCACTTTCAGGTACACCAATCAGACGTAGATTTGGTCTTTTCACATAGTCCCATATTTCTTGGAGGCTTTACTCGTTTCTTTTTATTCTTTTTTCTCTAAACTTCCCTTCTCACTTCACTTCATTCATTTCATCTTCCAGGGCTGATACCCTTTCTTCCAGTTGTTTGCATCAGCTCCTGAGGCTTCTGCATTCTTCACGTTGTTCTCGAGCCTTGTTTTTCTGCTCCATCAGCTCCTTTAAGCACTTCTCTGTATTGGTTATTCTAGTTATACATTCTTCTAAATTTTTTTCAAAGTTTTCAACTTCTTTGCCTTTGGTTTGAGTTTCCTCCTGTAGCTCGAAGTAATTTAATCATCTGAAGACTTCTTCTCTCACCTCGTCAAAGTCATTCTCTATCCAGCTTTGTTCCATTGATGGTGAGGAACTGTGTTCCTTTGGAGGAGGAGAGGTACTCTGCTTTTTAGTGTTTCCATTTTTTCTGTTCTGTTTTTTCCCCATCTTTGTGGTTTTATCTACTTTTGGTCTTTGATGATGGTGATGAACAGATGTGTTTTTGGTGTGGATGTCCTTTCTGTTAGTTTTCTGTCTAACAGAGATGACCCTCAGCTGCAGGTCTGTTGGAGTACCTGGCGGGCCGTGTGAAGTGTCAGTCTGCCCCTGCTGGAGGGTGCTTCCCAGTTAGGCTGCTTGGGGGTCAGGGGTCAGGAACCCACTTGAGGAGGCAGTCTGCCCGTTCTAAGATCTCCAGCTGTGTGCTGGGAGAACAACTGCACTCCTCAATGCTGTCAGACAGGGACATTTAAGTCTGTAGAGGTTACTGCTGTCTTTTTGTTTGTCTGTGCCCTGCCCCCAGATGTGGAGCCTACAGAGGCAGGCAGGCCTCCTTGAGCTGTGGTGGGCCCCACCCAGTTCAAGCTTCCTGGCTGCTTTGTTTACCTAAGCGAGCCTGGGCAATGGCGGGCACCCTTCCCCCAGCCTCACTGCCGACTTGCTGTTTGATCTCAGACTGCTGTGCTAGCAATCAGAGAGACTCCGTGGGTCTAGGACCCTGTGAGCCAATTGCGGGCTATAATCTCCTGGGGCACCGTTTCCTAAGCCCTTCGGAAAAGCACAGTATTTGGGTGGGAGTGGCCCGATTTTCCAGGTGCCCTCTGTCACCCCTGGAAAGGGAACTAACTCCCTGACCCCTTGCACTTCCTGAGTGAGGCAATGCCTCGCCCCTGCTTCGGCTGGCCCATGGTACACTCACCCACTGACCTGCACCCACTGTCTGGCACTCCCTAGTGAGATGAACCCGGTACCTCAGATGGAAATGCAGAAATCACCCATCTTCTGCATTGCTCATGCTGGGAGCTGTAGACCGGAGCTGTTCCTATTTGGCCATCTTGGCTCCTCCCACTGTCTATTTTTTTTAATGAAGAGATTTCCTTTCCAACCATAGTCTCAAAGTGCTGCAAATATCCACTTGCAGATTCTACAAAAAGAGTGTTTCAAAGCTGTTCTATCAAAACAAGTGTTCAACTCTGGGAGTTTAATGAACAAATCACAAAGAAGTTTCTGAGAATGCTTCTGTCTATTTTTTATGTTAAGATATTTCCTTTTCCACAGTAGGCCTCAAAGCGCTCCAAATATCCACTTGCAGAATCTACAAAAAGAGTGTTGCAAAACTTCTCTGTAAAAAGGAATGTTCAAAATTGTGAGCTGAATGCACATCACAAAGAGATTTCTGAGAATGTTTCTGTCTAGTTTTTATGTGAAGATATTTCCTTTTCCACCAGAGACCCCAAAGCACTCCAAATCTCCACTTGCAAATTGTAAAAAAGGAGTGCTTCAAAACTTCTCTATCAAAAGAAACATTCAACTGTGTGTGTTAACTTCACACATCACAAAGGAGTTTCTGAGAATCCTTCTGTCTAGTTTTTATATGAAGATATTTCTTTTTCCACTGAAGGCCTCAAAGCACTCCAAATATCCACTTGCAGATTCTACAAAAAGAGTGTTTCATAACAGCTGTATCAAAAGAAAAGTTCAACTCGGTGAGTTGAATGTACACATGACAAAGTAGATTCTGAGAATGCTTCTGTCTAGTTTTTATGTTAACATATATCCTTTTCTGCTCTAGGCCTCAATGTGCTCAAAATATCCAGTTGCAGATTCTACAAAAAGATTATTTCAAATCTGCTCTACCAAAAGGAAAATTCAGCTGTGTGAGTTGAATGCACACATCACAAAGAAGTTTCTGAGAATGCTTCTGTCTGATTTTATTTTAAGATATTTCCTTTTCCACAGTAGGTGCCGAAGTACTCCAAATATCCAATTGCAGATTTTACAAAAACAGTGTTACAAAATTTCTCTCTCAAAAGGAATGTTCAGCATTGTGAGATGAATGCACACATCAGAAACAAGTTTCTGAGCATGATTCTGTCTAGTTTTAATGTGAAGATACTTTCTTTTCCACCGGAGGCCCCAATGCACTCTTAATCTCCACATGCAGATTCTACAAAAAGAGTCTTTCAGAGCTGGTGTATCAAAAGAATGGTTCACATCGGTGAGTTGAATGCACACATCACAAAGAAGTTTCTGAGAATGCTTCTGTCTAGTTTTCATGTGAAGATATTTCCTTCTCCACCATAGGCCACAAGGAGCTCCAAATATTCACTTGCAGATTCTACAAAAAGATTATTTAATACCTGCTCTACCAAAAGGAAGATTCTGCTCTGTGAGTTGAATGTGCACATCACAAAGAAGTTTCTGAGAATGCTTCTTTCTAGTTTTTATGTGAAGATATTTCTTTTCCAACCATAGGCCTCAAAGCACTCCAAATATCCACTTAAAGATTCTACAAAAAGAGTGTTTCAAAACTGCTCTATCAAGAGACAGGTTCAACTCTGTGAGATGAATGCACACTTCCATAAGAAGTTTCAGAGAAAGTTTCTGTCTAGTTTTTATGTGAAGGTATTTCCCTTTCCACCATAGGCCTCAAAGTGTGCCAAATATCCACTTGCAGATTCTACGAAAAGAGTGTTTCAAAACTGCTCTATGAAAAGAAAGATTCAACTCTGTGAGTTGAATGCACACATCACAAAGAAGTTTCTGAGATTACTTCTGTTTAGTTTTTATGTAAATATATATCCTCTTCTAGCATAGGCCTGAAAACTCTCTAAATATCAACTTGCAGATTCTATGAAAAGAGGTTATCAAATCTGATCTGTCAAAAGAAATGTGAAACTCAGTGAGTTGAATGCACACGTAACAAAGACGTTTCTGAGAATGTTTCTGTCTAGTTTTCATGTGAAGATATTTCTTTTTCCACCACAGGCCCCAAAGCTCTCCAAGTATCCACTTGCAGATCCTACAAAAAGAGGGATTCAGAAGTCTTATATCAAAAGAATGGGTCCCCTATGTGAGTTGAATGCACACATCAAAAAGAAGTTTCTGAGAATGCGTCTGTCTTGTTTTTATGTGAAGACCTCTCCTTTTCCACTGTAGGCCTCAAGGCGCTCCAAATGTCGACTTGCAGATTCTACAAAAAGTGTGTTTCAAAACTGCTGCATCAAAAGAAAACGTCAGACCTGTGTGGTGAATACGCACATCACAATTATGTTTCTGAGAATGCTTCTGTCTAGTTTTTATGTGAAGATATTTCCTTTTTGGCCATTGGCCTCAATGTGCTCAAAATATCTGCTTGCAGATTCTACTAAAAGAATGTTTCAATACTCGTCTATCAAAAGAAAGGTGCAACTCTGTAAATTGAATGCACACCTCAGAAAGAAGTTTCTGAGATTGCTTCTGTCTAGGTTTCGTGTGAAGATATTTACTTTTCCACTACAAGGCTCAAAATGCTCCAAATATCCACTTACAGATACTACAAAAAGAGTGTTTCAGAACGGCTCTATCAAAAGGAATGTTCAACAGCGTGTGTTGAGTGCACATATCTAAAAGAAGTTTCTGAGAATGTTTCTGTCTAATTTTTATATGAAGATATTTCCTATTCAACCTTAGACCACAAAGCGCTCCAAATATACACTTGCACTTTCAACAAAAAGAGTGTTACAAAACTGCTCTACCAAAAGAAAGATTCAACTTTGTGAGTTGGATGCACACACGAAGAAGGAGTTTCTGAGAATTCTTCTGTCTAGTTTTTATGTGAAGATATTCCCTTTTCCACCATAGACCCCAAAGCCCTACAAGTATCCACTTGCAGATTCTATCAAAAGAGTGTTTCGAATCTGCTCTATCAAAAGAAAAGTTCAACTCTGAGTTGAATGCACACAGCACAAGAAGTTTCTGAAAATGCTTCTGCCTAGTTTTTATGTGAAGATATTTCCTTCTCCACCATAGGCCTCAAATCGCTCCAAATATCCACTTGCAGATTTTCCAAAAAGAGTGTTTCAGAACTGGTGTATCAAAAGAATGGTTCAACTCTGTGAGTTGAATGCACACATCACAAAGAAGTTTCTGAGAATGCTTCTGTCTAGTTTTTAAATGAAGATATTTCAATTTCCACCATAGGCTTTAAGGCACTCCAAATATGCAAGTTCAGATTCTACAAAAAGAGTGTTTCAAAACTGCCCTATCAAAAACAAAGGTCAGTCATGAGAGTTGAATGCACACATCACAAAGATGTTTCTGAGAATGCTTCTGCCTAGTATTTATGTGAAAATATGTCCTTTTCCACCATAGGCCTCAAAGAGCTCCCAAAATCCACTTACAGATTCTACAAAAAGAGTGTTTCAGAACTGGTGTATCAAAAGAATGGTACACCTCTGTGAGTTGAATGCACACATCACGAAATGTTCCTGTGAATGCTTCTGTCTAGTTTTTGTGTGAAGATATTACATTTTCCTCTGTATGCCTCAAAGCGCTCCAAATATTCAATTGCAGATTCTACAAAAAGAGTGTTTCAAAATTGGCGTATTGAAAGAAAGGTTCAACTCTGTGAATTGAATGCACACATCACAAACAAGATTTTGAGAATGCTTCTGTCTTGTTCTTATGTGAAGATTCTTCCTATTCCGCCATAGGCCTCAATGCACTCCAAATATCCACTTGCAGATTCTTCAAAAAGAGTGTTTCAAATCTGCTCTATCAAAAGAAATGTTCAACTCTTGAGTTGAATGCCCACGTCAAAAAGAAGTTTCAGAGAATATATCTGTCTAGTTTCTAGGTGAAGATATTTCCTTTTCCTCCACAGGCCACAAAGCACTGCACATATCCACTTGCAGATTCTACAAAAAGAGTGTTGCAAAACTGCTCTATC
Organism: Pongo abelii; assembly: GCF_028885655.2. Taxonomy (NCBI): domain Eukaryota; kingdom Metazoa; phylum Chordata; class Mammalia; order Primates; family Hominidae; genus Pongo; species Pongo abelii. Next base: position 14,938,047 of record NC_072007.2, on the reverse strand, counting down.
AAAAGGAATATTCAACTCTGTGAGTTGAGTGCACTAATGACACAGTATTATCTGAGAATGCTTCTGTCTAATTTTTATGTGAATATAATTCCTTTTCCAACAAAGGCCTTAAGCACTCCAAATCTCCACTTGCAAATACTGCAAAACGACTGTTTCGAAACTGCTCTGTCAGAAGGAAAGTTCAGCTCCGTGAGTTGAATATGCACATCACAAAGAAGTTTGAGAGAATGCTTCTGTCTAATATTTATGTGAAGATATTTCCTTTTCCACCTTAGGCTTCAATGTGCTCCAAATATCTACTTGCAGATACTACAAAAAGAGTGTTTCAGAACTGCTCTTTCAAAAGAAATGTTCAACAGTGTGTGGTGAATGCACACATCACAAAGAAGTTTCCGAGAATGCTTCTGTCTAGTTTTTATGTGAAGATATTTCCTTTTCCATCACAGCCCTCAAAGCACTCTAAATCTCCAATTGCAGATTATGCAAAAAGAATGTTTCAGAACTGCCCTATCAAAAGGAAGATTCAACCCTGTGAGTTGAATGCACTCCTCACAGAAGTTTCTGAGAATGCTTCTGTCTAGTTTTTATGTGAAGATACATCGTTTTCCACCACAGGCCTAAAACTGCCCAAAATATCCACTTGCAGATACTACAAAAATATTGTTTCATAACTGCTGTATGAAAAGAATGGTTCACCTCGGTGAGTTGAATGCCCACATCACAAAGGAGTTTCTCAGAATGCTTCTTTCTAGTTTTTATGTAAAGATATTACTTTATCCTCCATAAGACTCAAGGCATTCCAAATATGCACTTGCAGATACTACAAAAACATTGTTTCAAAACAGCTCAATCAGAAGAAAAGTTAACTCTGTGAGTTTAATATGCTTATCACAAAGAAGTTTCTGAGAATGCTTCTGTCTAGTTTTTGTGTGAAGATATTTCCTTTTCCACCGTAGGCCTTAAGGTGTTCCAAATATCCACTTGCAGATTCTACAAAAGGGTGTTTTGAAACTGCTCTATCAAAAGAAAAGTTCAACTGTGTGAGTTGAAGGCACACATAACAAAGAAGTTTCAGAGAATGCTTCTGTCTAGTTTTTATGTGAAGATATTTTCTTTTCCACCATAGGCAAAAAAGTGATCCAAATATTTACTTGCACTTTCTAGAAAAACAGTGCTTCAAAACTACTCTAACAAAAGAAAAGTTCAACACTGTGAGTTGGAGGCACACATCACAAACAAGCTTCTGAGAATGCTTGTGTCTTCTTCTTATGTGAAGATATTTCCTTTTCCACCATAGGCTTCAAAGTGTTACAAATATCCACTTGCAGATTCCACAAAAAGAGTGTTTCAAAACTGCTCTATCAAAAGAAATGTTCAACTCTGTGAGTTGAACGCACACATCACAAAGAAATTTTTGAGAATTCTTCTGTCTAGCTTTTATGTGATCATATTTCCTTTTCAACCATAGGCCTCAAGCTGCTCCAAATATCCATTTGCAGATTCTGCAAAAAGAGTGTTTCAAAACTCCTCTATCAAAGGGAAGGTTCAAATCTCTGAGTTGAATGCACACTTCTCAAAGAAGTTTCTGAGAATGCTTCCATCTAGTTTTTATGTGAAGATATTTCCCTTTCCACAATGGGCCTCAAAGCCCTCCGAAAATCCCCTTGAAGATACTACAAAAAGATTGTTTCAGAACTGCTCTATCAAAGGGAAGGTTCAACTGTGTGATTTGCATGGACACATCACAAAGACGTTTCTGAGAATGCTTTTGTCTAGCTTTTATGTGAAGATATTTCCTTTTCCACCATAGGCCTCAAAGCGCTCCAAATATCCATTTGCAGATTCTACAGAAAGAGTGTTTCAACACTGCTCAGTCAAAGGAAAGGTTCAACTCTGTGAGTTGAACACCCACATCAAAAATAAGTTTCAGAGAATGCTTCTGTATAGTTTTTATGTGAAGATATTTCATTTTCCTCTGCAGGCCACAAAGCGCTCCAAATATCCACGAGTAGATTCTACAAAAAGAGTTTTTCAAAACTGCTCTATCAAAAGAAAAGTTCAACTCTGTGAGTTGAATGCACACATCACAAAAAAGTTTCTGAGAATACTTCTGTATAGTTTTTATGTGAAGATATTTCTTTTTCCTCTGCAGGCCACAAAGCGCTCCAAATATCCACGAGTAGATTCTACAAAAAGAGTGTTTCAAAACTGCTCTATCAAAAGAAAAGTTCAACTCTGTGAATTCAATGCACACATCACAAAGAAGTTTCTGAGAATGCTTCTCTCTAGTTTTTATTTTAAGATACTTCCTTTTCAGGATAGTCCTCAAAGCGTTCCAAATATCCACTTGCAGATTCTATAAAAAGAGTGTTCAGAAATGGTGTGTCAAAAGAATGCTTCAACTCTTTGCATTGAATGCACACATCACAAAGAAGTTTCTGAGAATGCTTCTGTAAAGTTTTTATGTGAAGATATTTCCCTTTGAACCGGAAGCCTCAAGTCGCTCCAAATATCCACTTGCAGATTCTACAAAAAGATTTTTTCAAAACTATTCTATCCAAAGGAAAGTTCAGCTCTCTGAGTTGAATGTGGACATCACCAAATAGTTTCTGAGAATGCTTCCATCTACTTTTTATGTGAAGATATTTCCTTTTCTACCTTATGCCTCAAGGCACTCCAAATATCCACTTGAACCTTCTACAAAAAGAGTGTTTCAAAACTGCTATATCAAAAGAAAGGATCAACTCTGTTAGACGAATGCACACATCAGAAAGTAGTTTCTGAGAATTCTTCTGTCTAGTTTTTATGTGAAGATATTTCCTTTTCTACCAAAGGCCTCAAAGCTCTCCAAATATCCACTTGCAGACTCTAGAAAAAAATTGTTTCAGAACTTCTCTATTAAAGGATGTTTCAACTCTGTGAGTTGAGTGAACACGTCACAAAGAAGTTTCTGAGAATGCTTCTGTCTAGTTTTTATGTGAAGATATTTCCTTTCCCATCGTAGGCCTCAGAGCTCCATATATCCACTTGCAGATCCTACAAAAAGGGTGTTTTAAAACTGCTCTACCAAAGAAACGTTGAACTCCGTGATTGAATGCAAACATCACAAAGACATTTCTCAGAAAGGATATGTCTGGTTTTTATGTGAAGGTATTCCCTTTTCCACGGTAGGTCTCAAAGCACTCCAAATATCCACTTCCAGATTCTAAAGGAAGAGTGTTTCAGAACTGCTCTATCAGAAGATTTGTTAAACTCAGTGAGTTGAGTGCACTCATTGGAAAGGAATTTCTGAGAATGCTTCTGTCTAATTTTTATGTGATGATATTTCTTTTTCCACCATAGGCCTAAAAGTGCTCCAAATATCCACTTGCAGATTCTACAAAAAGAGTCTTTCTGAACTGCTCTCTAAAAAGGAAGTTTCACCTCTGTGAGTTGAATTCACACATCACAATGAAGTTTCTGCAAATGCTTCTATCTAGTTTCTTTGTGAAGGTATTTCCTTTTCCACAATAGGCCTCAAAGTGCTCCAAATATCCACTTGCAGATTCCACAAAAAGAGAGTTTCAAAACTTCTCTATCAAAAGAAGGTTCAACACTGTGAGTTGAATGCACAGATCACAAAGAAGTTTCTGAGAATTCTTCTGTTTAGTTTTTATTTGAATTTATTTAATTATCCACCGTAGGACTCAAAGTGCCCCATATATCCACTTGCAGATTTTACAAAAAGAGAGTTTCCAAACTCCTGTGTCAAAAGAAAGGTTCAACTCTGTGTGTTGAATGCACACATTGCAAAGAAGTTTCTGAGAATGCTTCTGTCTAGTTTTTATGTGAAGATATTTCCTTTTCCACCATAGGCCACAAATCACTTCAAATATCCACTTGCAGATTCTACAAAAAGAGTGTTTCAAAACTCCTCTATCAAAAGAAAGGTTAAACTGTGTGAATTGAATGCATTCATCACAAAGAAATTTCTGAGAATGCTTTTGTGTAATTTTTATGTGAAGATATTTCCTTTTCCACCGTAGGCCACAAAGCGGTCCATATATCCACTTGCAGATTCTACAGAAAGCGTGTTTCAGAACTGATCTATCAAAAGAAAGTTTAAACTCAGTGAGTTGAATGCACTCATTGGAAAGAAATTTCTGAGAATGCTTCTGTCTAGTTTTTAAGTGAAGATATTCCCTTTTCCACGATAGGCCTCAAAACGCTCCAAATATCCATTTGCAGATTCTACAAAAAGTGTGTTTCTGACCTGCTCGATCAAAAGGAAGGTTCAAGGCTGTGAGTTGAAAGCACACATCACAAAGAAGTTTCTGAGAATTCTTCTGTCTGTCTTTCGTGTGAAGATATTTCCTTTTCCACCATAGGCCTCAAAGCGCTCTGAATATCCACTTGCAGATCCTACAAAAAGAGTGTTTCAGAACTCCTCTATTAAAAAGAAGGTTCAACTCTGTGAATTGAATGCAGACATCCTAAAGAAGTTTCTGAGAATGATTCTGTCTACTTTTTATGTGAAGATATTTCCTTTTCCAATGTAGGCCTCGGAACACTCCATTTATCCACTTGCAAATTCTACAAAAAGAATATTTCAAAACTGCTCTATCAAAAGAATGGTTTAGCTCTGTGTGTTGAATGCACACATCACAAAGAGGTTTCTGAGAATGCTTCGCTCTAGTTTTTACGTGAAGATATTTCCATTTCCACCATAGGCTTGAGAGCACACCAAATACCCACTTGTAGATTCTACAAAAAGACTGTTTCAAAACTGCTCTATCAAAAGGAAGGTTCAACTCTCTGAGTTGAATGCACACGTAACAAAGTAGTTTCTGAGAATGCTTCTGTCTAGTTTTTATATGAAGTTATTTCCTTTTCCACCATAGGCCTCAAAGTGCTCAAAATATCCATTCGCAGATTCAACAAAAAGAGTGTTTCAAAACTGCTCTATCAAAAGAAAGGTTCAACTCTGTGAGTTGAATGTACACATCACAAAGATGTTTCTGAGGATGCTTATGTGTAGTTTTTATGTGAAGATACGTCCTTTTCCACAGTAGGCCTCAAAGCGCTCCAAATATCCACTTGCAGCTACTACAGAAAGAGTGTTTCAGAACTGCTCTCTCAAAAGAAAGGTTAAATACACTGAGTTGAATGCACTAATCACAGAGAAATTTCTGAGAATGCTTCTGTCTAGTTTTTATGTGAAGATATTTCCTTTTCCACCATAGGCCTCAAAGCGCTCCAAACATCCACTTGCAGATTCTACAAAGAGTGTTTCAGAATTGCTATATCAAAAGGAAGGGTCAACTCTGTGAGTTGAATGCACACATAACCAAGAAGTTTGTGAGAATGCTTCTGTCTAGTTTTTATGTGAAAATATTTCCTTTTCCACCGTAGGCCACAAAACGCTAAAAATATCCACTTGCAGATTCTACAAAAAGAGTGTGTCATTACTGCTCTATCGAAAGGATGGGTCAACACTCTGAGTTGAACTCACACATCAGAAAGAAGTTTCTGAGAATGCTTCTGTCTATTTTTTTTTTTTAATTATTGTTATTATAGTTTAAGTTTTAGGGTACATGTGCACAACGTGCAGGTTAGTTACATATGTATACATGTGCCATGCTGGTGTGCTGCACCCGCTAACTCATCATCTAGCATTAGGTATATCTCCCAATGCTATCCCTTCCCCCTTCCCCCACCACACAACAGTCCCCAGAGCATGATGTTCCCCTTCCTGCTCCATGGGTTCTCATTGTTCAATTCCCACCTATGAGTGAGAATATGCGGTTTTTTTGTTTTTGTTTTTTTTTTGTGTGAAAGTTTACTGAGAATGATGATTTCCAATTTCATCCATGTCCCTACAAAGGACATGAATTCATCAATTTTTTGGCTGCATAGTATTCCATGTGTATATATGCCACATTTTCTTAATCCAGTCTATCATTCATGGACTTTTGCTTTGGTTCCAAGTTTTTGGTATAGTGAATAATGCTGCAATAAACATATGTGTGCATGTGTCTTTATAGCAGCATGATTTATAGTCCTTTGGGTATACACACAGCAATGGGATTGCTGGGTCGAATGGTATTTCTAGTTCTAGATCCCTGATTCATCACCACACTGACTTCCACAATGATTGAACTAGTTTACAGTCCCACCAACAGTGTAAAAGTGTTCCTATTTCTCCACATCCTCTCCAGCACCTGCTGCTTCCTGACTTTTTAATGATTGTCATTCTAATCGTTGTGAGATTGTTTCTCATTGTGGTTTTCATTTGCATGTCTCTGATGGCCACTGATGGTGAGCATTTTTTCATGTGTTTTTTTGGCTGCATAAATGTCTTCTTTTAAGAAGTGTCTGTTCATGTCCTTCTCCCACTTTTTGATGAGGTTGTTTGTTTTTTCTTGTAAATTTGTTTGAGTTCATTGTAGACTCTGGATATTAGCCCTTTGTCAGATGAGTAGGTTGCGAAAATTTTCTCCCATTTTGTAGGTTGCCTGTTCACTCTGATGGTAGTTTTGTCTTGCTGTGCAGAAGCTCTTTAGTGTAATTAGATCCCATTTGTTAACTCTGGCTTTTGTTGCCATTGCTTTTGGTGTTTTAGACATGAAGTCCTTGCCCATGCCTATGTCCTGAATGGTAATGCCAAGGTTTTCCTCTAGGGTTTTCATGGTTTTAGGTCTAAAGTTTAATTCTTTCATCCATCTTGAATTAATTTTTTTATAAAGTGTAAGGAAGGGATCCAGTTTCAGCTTTCTACATATGGCTAGCCAGTTTTCCCAGCACCAATTATTAGATAGGGAATCCTTTCCCCATTGCTTGTTTTTCTCAGGTTTGTCAAAGATCAGATAGTTGTAGATATGTGGCGTTATTTCTGAGGGCTCTGTTCTGTTCCATTGATCTATATCTCTGTTTTGGTACCAGTACCATGCTCTTTTGGTTACTGTGGGCTTGTAGTATAGTTTGAAGTCAGGTGTTGTGATGCCTCCAGCTTTGTTCTTTTGGCTTAGGATTGACTTGGTGATGCGGACTCTTTTTTGGTTCCACATGAACTTTAAAGTAGTTTTCTCCAATTCTGTGAAGAAAGTCATTGGTAGCTTGATGGCAATGGTATTGAATCTGTAAATTACCTTGGGCAGTATGGCCATTTTCACGATATTGATTCTTCCTGCCCATGAGCATGGAATGTTTTTCCATTTGCTTGTATCCTCTTTTATTTCCTTGAGCAGTGGTTTGTAGTTCTCCTTGAAGAGGTCCTTCATGTTCCTTGTAAGTTGGATTCCTAGGCATTTTATTCTCTTTGAAGCAATTGTGAATGGGAGTTCATTCATGATTTGGATCTCTGTTTGCCTGTTGTTGGTGTATCAGAATGTTTGTGATTTTTGTACATTGATTTTGTATCCTGAGACTTTGCTGAAGTTGCTTATCAGCTTAAGGAGATTTTGGGCTGAGACAATGGGGTTTTCTAGATATGCAATCATGTCGTCTGCAAACAGGAACAATTTGACTTCCTCTTTTCCTAGTTGAATACCCTTTATTTCCTTCTCCTGCCTACTTGCCCTGGCCAGAATTTCCAACACTATGTTGAATAGAAGTGGTGAGAGAGGGCATCCCTGTCTTCTGCCAGTTTTCAAAGTGAATGCTTCCAGTTTTTGTCCATTCAGTATGATATTGGCTGTGGGTTTGTCATAGATAGCTCTTATTATTTTGAGATATGTCCCATCAATACCTAATTTATTGAGAGTTTTTAGCATGAAGGGTTGTTGAATTTTGTCAAAGGACTTTTCTACATCTATTGAGATAATCATGTGGTTTTTGTCTTTGGTTCTGTTTATATGCTGGATTACATTTATTGATTTGCATATATTGAACCAGCCTTGCATCCCAGGAATGAAGCCCACTTGATCATGGTGGATAAGCTTTTTGATGTGCTGCTGGATTCGGTTTGTCACTATTTTACTGAAGATTTTTGCATCAATATTCATTAGGTATATTGGTCTAAAATTCTCTTTTTTGGTTGTGTCTCTGCTCGGCTTTGGTATCAGGATGATGCTGGCCTCATAAAATGAGTTAGGGAGGATTCCCTCTTTTTCTATTGATTGGAATAATTTCAGAAGGAAGGGTACCATTTCCTCCTTGTACCTCTGGTAGAATTCTGCTGTGAATCCATCTGGTCCTCGACTCTTTTTCGGTGGTAAGCTATAGATTATTACCACAATTTCAGCTCCTGTTATTGGTCTATTCAGAGATTCAACTTCTTCCTGGTTTAGTTTTGGGAGAGTGTATGTGCTGAGGAATTTATCCATTTCTTCTAGATTTTCTAGTTTATTTTCGTAGAGGTATTTGTAGTATTCTCTGATGGTAGTTTGTATTTGTGTGGGAACCGTGGTGCTATCCCCTTTGTCATTTTTTATTGTGTCTATTTGATTCTTCTCTCTTTTTTTCTTTATTAGTCTTGCTAGTGGTATATCAATTTTGTTGATCCTTTCAAAAAACCAGCTCCTGGATTCATTAACTTTTTGAAGGGTTTTTTGTGTTTCTATTTCCTTCAGTTCTGCTCTGATTTTAGTTATTTCTTGCCTTCTGCTAGCTTTTGAATGTGTTTGCTCTTGCTTTTCTAGTTCTTTTAATTGTGAAGTTAGGGTGTCAATTTTCGATCTTTCCTGCTTTCTCTTATGGACATTTAGTGCTATAAATTTCACTCTACACACTGCTTTGAATGCATCACAGAGATTCTGGTACGTTGTGTCTTTGTTCTCGTTGGTTTCAAAGAACATCTTTATTTCTGCCTTCATTTTTTTATGTACCCAGTAGTCATTCAGGAGCAGGTTGTTCAGTTTCCATGTAGTTGAGCGGTTTTGAGTGAGATTCTTAATCCTGAGTTCTAGTTTGATTGCACTGTGATCTGAGAGATAGTTTGTTATAATTTCTGTTCTTGTACATTTGTTGAGGAGAGCTTTACTTCCAAGTGTGTAGTCAATTTTGGAATAGGTGTGGTGCTGAAAAAAAATGTATATTCTGTTGATTTGGGGTGGAGAGTTCTGTAGATGTCTATAAGGTCTGCTTGGTGCAGAGCTGAGTTCAATTCCTGGGTATCCTTGTTGACTTTCTGTCTCATTGATCTGTCCAATGTTGACAGTGGGGTGTTAAAGTCTCCCATTATTAATGTGTGGGAGTCTAAGTCTCTTTGTAGGTCTTTCAGGACTTGCTTTATGAATCTGGGTGCTCCTGTATTGAGTGTTTATATATTTAGGATAGTTAGCTCTTCCTGTTGAATTGATCCCTTTACCATTATGTAATGGCCTTCTTTGTCGATTTTAATCTTCATTGGTATAAAGTCCGATTTATCAGAGACTAAGATTGCAATGCCTGCCTTTTTTTTGCTTTCCATTTGTTTGGTAGATCTTCCTCCATCCTTTTATTTTGAGCCTATGTGTGTCTCTGCACATTAGAAGGGTTTCCTGAATACAGTACACTGATGGGTCCTGAGTCTTTATCCAATTTGCCAGTCCATGTCTCTTAATTGGAGCATTTAGTCCATTTACATTTAAAGTTAATATTGTTATGTGTGAATTTGATCCTGTCATCATGATGTTAGCTGGTTATTTTGCTCATTAGTTGATGCAGTGTCTTCCTAATCTCGATGGTCTTTATATTTTGGCATGATTTTGCAGTGGCTGGTACCGGTTGTGCCTTTCCATGTTTAGCGCTTCCTTCAGGAGCTCCTTTCGGGCAAGCCTGGTGGTGACAAAATCTCCCAGCATTTGCTTGTCTGTAAAGTATTTTATTTCTCCTTCACTTATGAAGCTTAGTTTGGCAGGATATAAAATTCTGGGTTGAAAATTCTTTTCTTTAAGAATGTTGAATATTGGCCCCCACTCTCTTCTGGCTTGTAGAGTTTCTGCCGAGAGATCCGTTGTTAGTCTGATGGGCTTCCCTTTGTGAGTATCCCGACCTTTCTCTCTGACTGCCCTTAACATTTTTTCCTTCATTTCAACTTTGGTGAATCTGACAATTTTGTGTCTTGGAGTTGCTCTTCTCGAGGAGTATCTTTGTGGTGTTCTCTGTATTTCCTGAATCTGAATATTGGCCTGCCTTGCTAGATTGGGGAAGTTCTCCTGGATAATACCCTGCAGAGTGTTTTCCAACTTGGTTCCATTCTCCTTGTCACTTTCAAGTACACCAATCAGACGTAGATTTGGTCTTTTCACATAGTCCCATATTTCTTGGAGGCTTTGCTCGTTTCTTTTTATTATTTTTTCTCTAAACTTCCCTTCTCATTTCATTTCATTCATTTCATCTTCCATCACTGATACCCTCTCTTCCAGTTGATCGCATCGGTTCCTGAGGCTTCTGCATTCTTCACCTCATTCTCAAGCCTTGGTTTTCAGCTCCATCAGCTCCTTTAAGCACTACTCTGTATTGGTTATTCTAGTTATACATTCTTCTAAATTTTTTTCAAAGTTTTCAACTTCTTTGCCTTTGGTATGAATATCCTCCTGTAGCTCGGAGTAATTTGATCATCTGAAGCCTTCTTCTCTCAACATATCAAAGTCATTCTCCATCCAGCTTTGTTCCATTTCTGGTGAGGAACTGCATTCCTTTGGAGGAGGAGTCGCACTCTGCTTTTCAGAGTTTCCAGTTTTTCTGCTCTGTTTTTACCCCATCTTTGTGGTTGTATCTATTTTTGGTCTTTGATGATGGTGATGTACAAATGGGTTTTTGGTGTGGATGTCCTTTTTGTTTGTTAGTTTTCCTTCTAACAGACCAGACCCTCAGTTGCAGGTGTGTTGGAGTACCCGGCCATGTGAGGTGTCAGTCTGCCCCTGCTGAGGGCTGCCTGCCAGTTAGGCTGCTCAGAGGTCATGGGTCAGGTACCCACTTGAGGAGGCAGTCTGCCCATTCTCAGATCTCCAGCTGTGTGTTGGGAAAGCCACTGCTCTCTTCAAAGCTGTCAGACAGGGACATTTATGTCTGCGGATGTTACTGTTGTCTTTTTGTTTGTCTGTGCCCTGACCCCAGAGGTGGAGCCTACAGAGGCAAGCAGGCCTCCTTGAGCAGTGGTGGACTCCACCCAGTTCGAGCTTCCAGGCTGCTTTGTTAACATTGCTTTGTTAGGCAATGGCGGGCGCCCCTCCCCAAGCCTCACTGCAGCCTTGCAGTTTGAACTCAGACTGCTGTGCTAGCAATTAGTGAGACTCCGTGGGCAAAGGACCCTCTGATCCAGGTGTGAGATATAATGTCCTGGTGCACCGTTTTTTAAGCCTGTTGGAAAAGTGCATTATTCGGGTGGTAGTGACCCGATTTTCCAGGTTACCCCTGTCACCCATTTCTTTGACTTAGGAAGGGTAACTCTCTGACCCCCTGCACTTCCCGAGTGAGGCAATGCCTCACTCTTCTTCAGCTTGTGCACGTTGTGCGCACCCACTGACCTTCGCCCACTCTCTGGCACTCCCAAGTGAGATAAACCTGGTACCTCAGATGGAAATGCAGAAATCACCCGTCTTCTGCATCACGCTGGGAGCTGTGGACTGGAGCTGTTCCTATACGGCCGTCTTGGCTCCCCAGGCCTGTGTCTAGTTTTTATGTGAAAATATTTACTTTTTCACCGTAGGCATCAAAGTGCTCCAAATATCCACCTGCAGATTCTACAAAAAGAGTGTTTCAAAACTGCTCTATCAAAAGAAAGGTTCAACCCAGTGAGATGAATGCACACATCACAAAGAAGTTTCTGAGAATGCTTCTACCTAGTTTTAATGTGAAGTTATTTTCTTTTACTCGACAGGCCTCAAAGTACTCCAAATATCCAATTGCAGATTCTACAAAAAGTGTGTTTCAAAACTGCTCTATCAAAAGAGATGTTCAACTCTGTGAGTTGACTGCACACATCACAAAGAAGTTTCTGAGATTACTTCTGCTAGATTTTATGCGAAGATATTTCCTTGTCCACTGTATGCCTCAAAGCATTCCAAATATCCACTGGGAGATCCTACAAAAAGAGTGCTTCAAAACTGCTCTATCAAAAGAAAGTTTCACCTCTGTGATTCGAATGCACACATCACAAATTAGTTTCTGAGAATGTTTCTATCTAGTTTTTATGTGAAGATATTTCCCTTTCCACCATATTCCTCTAAGTGCTCCAAGTATCCAAATGCAGATTATACAAAAAGTGTGTTTCAGATCTGCTTTATGAAAAGAAACGTTCAACTCCATGAGTTGAATGCACACATCACAAAGTAGTTTGTGGGAATGCTTCTGTCTAGTTTTTATGTGAAGATATTTCCTTTTCCACCATAGGCCTCAAAGCGATCCAAATATCCACCTGCAGATTCAACAAAAAGACTGTTTCAAAACTAATCTATTAAAGAAAGTTTCAACTCTATGATTTGAATGCACACATCACAAAGGAGATTCTGATAATGCATCTGTCTAGTTTTTATGTGAAGATATTTCCTTTTCCACCATAGGCCTATAAGCACTCCAAATATCCACTTGCAGATTCTACAAAAAGAGTGTTTCAAAACTGTTCTATCAAAAGGAAGGTTCAACTCTGTGAGTTTAATGCTCACATCAAAAAGAAGTTTCTGAGAATGCTTCTGTCTAGTTTTATGTGAAAACATTTCCTTTTCCACCATAGTCATCAAAGCGCTCCAAATATCCACTTGCAGATTCTACAAAAAGAGTGTTTCAAAACTGTTCTATCAAAATGAAAGTTCAACTCTGTGATTTGAATGCATACATCAAAAAGAAGTTTCTGAGAATGCTTCTGTCTAGTTTTTATGTGAAGATATTCCCTTTTCCACAATACGCCTCAAAATGCTCCAAATATCCACCGGTAGATTCCACAAAAAGAGTGTTGGAAAACTCTTCTATCAAAAGAAAGGTTCAACTCTGTACGTTGAATGCACACATCACAAAGAAATTTCTGAGAATGCTTCTGTCTGGTTTTCATACAAAGATATTTCCATGTCCAGAGTAGGCCCCAAAGCGTTCAAACTATCCACTTGCAGATTCTCCAAAAAGAGTGTTTCATAACTGCCCTGTCAAAAGGAAGTTTCAACTCTGTGAGTTGAATGCACACATTACAAAGAAGTTTCTGAGAATGCTTCTGTGTAGTTTTAATATGAAGTTATTACATTTCCACTGTAGGCTTCAAATCACTGCAAATATGCACTTGCAGATTCTATTAAAAGAGTGTTTCAAAACTGCTCTAACAAAAGAAATGTTCAGCTGTGTGAGTTGAATGCACACATCACAAAGAAGTTTCTGAGAATGCTTCTGTTTAGTTTTTATATGAAGATATTTGCTTTTCTTACAAATTCGTCAAATCACTCCCAATATGCACTTGCAGATTCTACAAAAGGAGGGTTTCAAAACTGCTTTATCAAAAGAAAAGTTCAGCTCTGTGAGTTGAAAGAACACTTCACAAATTACGTTCTGAGAATGCTTCTGTTTAGTTTTTATATGAAGAAATTTCCTTTTCAAATGTAGGCCTCAAAGCGTTCCAAATATCCACTTGCACTTTCTACAAAAAGAGTGTTTCAAAACTTCTCTATCAAAAGAAATGTTCAACTCTGTGAGTTGGATGCACACATCACAAAGAAGTTTCTGAGAATGCTTCCTTCCAGTTTCTATGTGAAGATATTTCCTTTTCTACCATAGGCCTCAAATCGCTCCAAATATCAACTTCCAGATTCTACAAAAATAGTTTTTCAGAACTGGTGTATCAAAAGAAAGGTTCACATCTATGAGTTGAATGCACACATTACAAAGAAGTTTCTGATAATGCTTCTCTCTAGTTTTTATGTGAAGATATTTCCTTTTCCTCTGTAGGCCTCAAAACACTGCAAATATTCACTTGCAGATTCTACAAAAAGAGGGTTTCAAAACTGCTCTATTAAAAGAAAGGATCAACTCTGTGAATAGAAAGCATACATTACAAAGAAGTTTCTGAGAATTTTTCTGTCTAGTTTTTATGTGAACATATATTGTTTTCCACCATAGGCTTCATGGCACTCCAAATATCCACTTGCAGATTCTACAAAAAGAGAGTTTCAAAACTGCTCTATCATAAGGAAATTTCAGCTCTGTTAGTTGAATATGCACATCTCAAACTAGTTTCTGAGAATGCTTCTGTCTAGTTTTTATGGGAAGATATTTCCTTTTCCAATGTAGGCCTCAAAGTTCTCCAAATATTCACTTGCAGATTCTACAAAAAGAGTGTTTCAAACTGCTCTATCAAAAGAAAACTTCAGCCCTGTGAGTTGAATGCACGTACCACATATCAGTTTCGAGAAGTCTTCTGAGTAGTTTTTATGTAAAGATATTTCCTTTTCCACCGTAGGCCTCAAGATGCTCCAAATATCCACATGTAGATACTTCAAAAAGAGTATTTCAAAACTGCTCTATGATGGACAATGTTCAACTCTGTGAGTTGAATGCACCAACACAAAGAAATTTCTGAGTATCCTTCTGCCTAGTTTTTATGTAAAGATATTTCCTTTTCCAACATAGGCCTAGGAGCACTACAGATATCCACTTGCAGATCCCATAAAAAGAGTGTTTCAAAACTGCTCTCTCAAAAGAAGGGTTAAATTCTCGGAGTTGAATGTGCATATCACAAAGAAGTTTCTGAGAATGGTTCTGTCTAGTTTTTATGTGAAGTTATTCCCTTTTGCTCAGTAGGCCTCAAGGCGCTCCAAATATCCACTTGCAGATTCTACAAGAATAGTGTTTCAAAAATGCACTATCAAAAGAATGGCACAAATTTGTGAGTTGAATGCACATATCACATAGAAGATTCTGAGGATGATTCTCTCTAGTATTTATGTGAAGATATCTTCTTTTCCACTGTATGCCTCTAGGCAGTTCAAATATCCACTTGCAGATATTACAAAAAGAGTGTTTCAAAACTGCTCTAGCAAAAGGAAAGTCCAGCTCTGTGAGTTGAATGTGCACATCACAAAGATGTTTCCGATAATGCTTCTTTCTAGTTTTTATGTGATGATATTTCCTTTTCCACCGTAGACCTCAAGGCACTCCAAATATCAACATGTAGATTCTACAAAAAAAGTGTTTCAAAGCTGCTCTATCAAAAGGAAATTTCAGCACTGTGAGTTGAATGTGCACATCATAAAGAAGTTTTGGAGAATGCTTCCGTCTGATTTTTATGTGAAGATATTTCCTTTTCCACCATAGGCCTCAAAGCGCTCCAAATATCCACTTGCAGATTATACAAAAAGAGTGTTTCAAAACTGATCTATCAAAACAAAGGTTCAGCTCTGTGAGGTGAGTGCATGCATCACAAAGAAGTTTCTGAGAATGCTTCTGTCTAGTTTTTATATGAAGATATTTCCTTTTCAACCATAGGCCTCAACCGCTCCAAATATCCATTTGCAGATTTTACAAAAAGTGTGTTTCAAAACTGACCTATCAAAAGAAAGTCTCAACTCTGTGAGTTGAAAGCACACATCACATAGAAGTTTCTGAGAATGCTTCTGTCAAGTTTTCATGAGAAGATATTGCCATTTCCACCATAGGCCTCAAGACGCTCCAAATATCCAATTGCAGATTCTACAAAAAGAGTGTTTCAAAACTGCTCTATCAAAAGGAGGGTTCAACTCTGTGAGTTGAATGCACACATCACAAAGTAGTTTCTGAGAATTCTTCCGTCTAGTTTTCACGTGAAGGTATTTCCTTTTCCATGATAGGCCTCAACGTGCTCCAAATATCAACTTGCAGATCCTACAAAAAGAGGGTCTCAAAACGTCTCTATCTAAAGAAATGTTGAACACTGTGAGTTGAATGCACACATCACAAAGAAGATACTGAGAGTGCTTCTGTCTAGTTTTTATGTTAAGATATTTCCTTTTCCATTGTGGGCCACAAATCACTCCAAATATCCACTCCTGCTGATTCCACAAAATTAGTGTTACACAACTGGTGTATAAAAGAATGGTTCATCTGTGTGAGTTGAATGCACACATCACAAAGAAGATTCTGAGAAAGGTTTTGTCTATTTTTTATTTGAAGATATTTTCTTTTACACCGTAGACCTCAAGGCACTCCAAATATCCACATGCACGTTCTACCAAAGAGTGTTTCATAACTGGTCTATCAAAAGAAGTGTTCAACTCTGTTAGTTGAATGTACACAGCCCAAAGAAGATTCTGAGAATGCTTCTGTCTACTTTTGATGTGAAGATATATCCTATTCCACCATAGGCCTCAAAATGCTCCAAATATCCACTTGCAGATTCTACAAAACGAGTGTTTCAAAACTGGTCTATCAAAAGAAAAGTTCAACTCTGTGAGTCGAATGCACATATCACAAAGGATTTTCTGAGAATGCTTCTGTTTAGTTTTTATATGAAGTTATTTTCTTTTGAACAATAGGCCTCAAACGTCCAAATATCCACTTGCAGATTCTACAAAAAGAGGGTTTCAAAACTAATCTATCAAAAGAAAGCTTCAACTCTGTATCTTGAATGGACACATCACAAAGAAGTTTCTGTGAATGATTCTGTCTAGTTTTAATGAGAAGATATTTCCTTTTCCACTATAGGCCATAAAGCCCTCAAAATATCCATTTGCAGGTTGTACAAAAAAGAGTGTTTCAAAACTGCTCTATCAAAAGAAGGTTCAACTCCGTGAGTTGAATGCACACATCACCAAGAAGTTTCTGAGAATGCTTCTGTCTTGTTTTTATGTGAAGATATTTTCTTTTCCACCATAGACCCTAAAGTGCTCCAAATATCCACTTGAAGATTCTACAAAAGAGTGTTTCAAATCTGCTCTATCAGAAGGAAATTTCAGCTCTGTGAGTTGAATATGCACATCTCAAAGAAGTTTCTGGGAATGCTTCTTTCTGGTTTTTATGTGAAGATATTTCCTTTTTCACCGTAGGCCTCAAAGCGCTCCAAATAACCAATTGCAGATTCTATCAAAAGGGTGTTTCAAAACTGCTTTAACAAAAGGAAATTTCAGCTCTGTTATTTGAATGCACATATCACAAAGAAGATTCTGAGAATGCTTCTGTCTATTTTTTATGTGAAGATATTTCCTTTTCCACCGTAGACCTCAAGGTGCTCTAAATAACCACTTGCAGATTCTACAAAAAGAGTGTTTCAAAACTGCTCTATCATAAGGAATGTTCAACTCTGTGAGTTGAATGCACACATCAAAATGATGTTTCTGAGAATGATTCTGTCTTGTTTTAATTTGAATATATTTCCTTACCCATGTTAGGCCTCAAAGAACTCCAAATATCCTATTGCAGGTTCTACAAAAAGAGTGTTTCAAACTGCTCTATCAAAAGGAAGGTTCATATCTGTGAGTTGAATGCACACATCACAAAGAATTTTCTGAGAATATTTCTGTCTAGTTTTTATATGAAGATATTTCCTTTACCACCATAGGCCTCAAATTGCTCCAAATATCCACTTGCAATTTCTACAAAAAGAGGGTTTAAAAACTGCTCTATCAAAAGGAATGTTCAACTCTGTGAGTTGAATGCACACATCACAAAGCAGTTTCTGAAAGCGCTTCTGTCTTGAATTTATATGAAGATATTTCCTTTTCCACCATAGGTCTCAAAGCGCTCACAATATGAACTTGCAGATTATACCAAAAGAGTGTTTCAGAGCTGGTGTATCAAAAGAATGATTCCTCTCTGTGACTTGAATACACACATCACAAAGAAGTTTCTGAGAATTTTTTTGCCTAGTGTTTATGTGAGGATATGTTGTTTTCCACTGCAGGCTTCATGACGCTCCAAATATCCACTTGCTGATTCAATAAAAAGAGTGTTTCAAAAATGCTTTATCAGGAGGATAGTTCAGTTCAGTTAATTGAATATGCACATCACAA
The DNA here is from genome assembly GCF_028885655.2 of Pongo abelii. Taxonomy (NCBI): domain Eukaryota; kingdom Metazoa; phylum Chordata; class Mammalia; order Primates; family Hominidae; genus Pongo; species Pongo abelii. Next base: position 14,920,183 of record NC_072007.2, on the reverse strand, counting down.
AGAAGTTTCTGAGAATGCTTCTGTCAAGTTTTTTTGTGAAGACATTTCCTTTTCCAACACAGGCCTCAAGGCACTCCTAATATCCACTTCCAGATTCTCTAAAAGGATTGTTTCAAAAATGCTCTGTCAAAAGGAAAGTTTAGCTCTGTGAGTAGAATGCAAACATCACAAAGAGGTTTCTGAGAAATTTTCTGTCTGGTTTTTATGTGAAGATATTTCCTTTTCCACCGTAGGTCTCAAGGCGCCCAATTATCCACATGTATATTCAACAAAAAGAGTGTTTCAAAACTGCTGTATCAAAGGAAATGTTCAACTCCTTAAGTTGAATGCACACATCACAAAAATGTTTCTGAGAATCCTTCCGTCTTGTTTTTATGTGAAGATATTTCCTTTTCCACCATAGGCCTCAAAATGCTCCAAATATGCACTTGCAGATACTTCAAAAAGAGTGTTTCAGAACTGTTGCATTGAAAGAATGGTTTATCTATGTAAATTGAATGCACACTTCACAAAGAATTTCCTGAGAATTCTTCTGTCTAGTTTTTATGTGAAGATATATCCTTTTCCACGAGAGGCCTAAAAGCACTAAAAATATCCACTTCAGATCCTACAAAAAGAATGTTTCAGAACTGCTCTATGAAAAGAAAAGTTCAACTCTGTGAGTTGAATGCACACATCACAAATAAGTTTCTGAGAATGCTCTCGTCTAATTTTTATGTGAAGATATTTCCTTTTCCACCATAGGCCTCCAAGCGCTCCAAGTATCCACTTGGAGATTCTACAAAAAGAGTGTTTCAAAACTAATCTTTAAAAAGAAAAGTTCAAATCTGTGAGTTGAATGCACAAATCACAAAGAAGTATCTGAGAATTCTTCTGTCTAGGTTTTATGTGAAGATATTTCCTTTTCCACCATAGCCTCAAAGCGTTCCAAATATCCATGTGCAGATCCTATAAACAGAGTGTTTCAAAACTGCTTTCTCAAAAGAAAGGTTCAATTCTCTGAGTTGAATGTGCATATCACAAAGAGGTTTATGAGAAAGCTTCTCTCTAGTTTTTATGTGAAGATATTTCCTTTTCCAGCGTAGGCCTCAAAGTTCTCGAAATATCCACTTGCAGATTTTACAAAAAGAGTGTTTCAAAATAGCTATATCAAAAGAATGGTTTAGCTCTGTGAGTTCAATGCACACATCACAAAGAAGTTTCTGAGTTTGCTTCTGTCTAGTTTTTATGCTAAGACATTTCCTTTTCCACCGTATGCCTGGAAGTGCTCCAAATCTCCTCTTCCAGATTATAAAAAAAATAGTGTTTCAAAACTGCTCTCTCAATAGGAAGATTCAACTCTGTGAGTTGAATGCACGCATTGCAAAGAAGTTTCTGAGAATGCTTCTGACTAATTTTTATGATAATATATTTCCTTTCCTACCTTAGGCCTCAAAGTGCTCCAAATATCCACTTACAGATTCAACAAAAAGTGTGTTTCAAAACTGCTCTTTCAAAAGGAAGGTTCAACTCTGTGAGTTAAATGCACACACACATCACATACAAGTTTCTGAGAATGCTACTGTCTAGTTTTTATGTTAAGATATTTCCTTTTCCACTGTAGGCCTCGAGGCACTCCAAATATCCACTAGCAGATTCTACAAAAAGAGTGTTTTAAAACTGCTCTATCGAAAGGAATGTACAGCTCTGTGAGTTGAATGCACACATCACAAAGAAGTTTTGGAGAATGCTTCTGTCTAATTTTTACGTGAAGATATTCCCTTTTCCACTACAGGCCTCAAAACGCTCCAAATATCCACTTGCAGATTCTACAAAAAGAGGGTATCAAAACTGGTCTTTCAAGAGAAATATTAAACTCTGTGAGTTGAAAGCACACATCACAAAGAATTTTGTGAGAATGCTTCTGTCTAGTTTTTATATGAAGATATTTCCTTTTCAACTATATCCTCAAATGCTACAAATATCCACTTGCAGATTCCACAAAAAGAGTGTTTCAAAGCTGCTCTATCAAAAGAAAGGTTCAACTCTGTAAGTTGAATGGATACATCACAAAAACGTTTGAGAGAATGCTTCTGTCTAGTTTTCATGTGAAGATATTTCCTTTTCCACCATAGACGCAAATCGCTCAAAATATCCTCTTACAGATACTACAAAAAGAGTGTTTCTAACCTGCCCTATCAAAATGAAGGTTCAACTCTGTGAATTGAATGCACACATTACAAAGAAGATTCTGATAATGCTTCTGTCTAGTTCTTATGTGATGATATTTCCTTTTCATCCATAGACATCAAAGTGCTCAAATTATCCAATTAAACAATCTAAAAAATAATTTTTCAAAACTGCTGTATCAAAAGTGAGTTTCAACACTGTGTGTTGAATGCACATGACACAAAGCAGTTTCTGAGAATCCTTCCATCTAGTTTTTTGTGAAGATATTTCCTTTTCCACCGTAGGCCTCAAAGCTTTTCAAATATCCAATTGCAGATACTACAAATACAGTGTTTCAGAACTGGTGTATCAAAAGAATGCTTCAGCTCTATGGGTTGAATGTACACATCACAAACAAGTTTCTGAGAATGCTTCTGTTTAGTTTTTATATGAAGATATTTCCTTTTCAACCAAAGGCCTCAAAGCGCTCCAAATATCCACTTGCAGATTCTACTAAAAGAGTGTTTCAACACTGCTCTATCAAAAGGAAGGTTCAACTCTGTGAGTTGAATGCACATATCACAAAGAAGTTTCTGAGAATGCCTCTGTCTAGTTTTTATATGAAGATATTTTCTTTTCCACCACAGGCTTCACAATGCTCCAAATATCCACTTGCAATTTCTACAAAAAGAGTGTTTCATAACTGTTGTATCAAAAGAATGGTTAACCTCTGTGAGTTGAATGCACACATCACAAAAAAGTTTCTGAGAATTCATCTGTCTAGTTTTCATGTGAAGATATTTAATTGTCCACCATAGGACGCAAAGCGCTCCATATATCCACTGGCAGATTCTACAATAGGAGTGTTTCAAAACTGCTGTAACAAAAGAAATGTTCAGCCCTGTGAGATGAATGCACACATCACAAAGAAGTTTCTGACAATGCTTCTGTCTAGTTTTAATGTGAAGATGTTTCCTTTTCCACCGTAGGCCTCAAAGCGCTCCAAATATCCACTTGCATATTCTCCAAAAAGAATGTTTCACAACTGCTCTACCAAAAGGAAGTTCAACGCTGTGAGTTGAATGCACACATCACAAGAAAGTTTCTGAGAATGCTTCTGTATAGTTTTTACTGAAGTTATTTCCTTTTCCACCGTAGGTGTAAAAGAGCTCCAAATATCCACTTGCAGATTCTAAAAAAAGAGTGTTCCAGAACTGTTCTATCAAAAGGAAGGTTCAACTCTTTGAGTTGAAGCACACTTCAAAGAGAAGTTTCTGAGAATGCTTCTGTCTAGTTTTCATGTGAAAATATTTTCTATTTCACAATAGGCATCAAAGCACTCCAAATATTAACCAGAATATTCTACAAAAAGAATGTGTCAAAACTGCTCTATCAAAACAAAGTTTCAACTCCTTGGGTTTGAATGCACATATCACAAAGAAACTACTAAGAATGCTTCTATCTAGTTTTTATGTGAAGGTATTTCCTTTTCCACCACAGGCCTCAAAACACTCAAAATACGCACTTGCAGATTCTACAAAAAGTGTGTTTCAAAGCTGGCCTATCAAAACGCAGGTTCAAATCTGGAGTTGAATGAACACATCACAAAGAAGTTTCTGAGAATTCTTCTGTCTAGTTTTTATATGAAGATATTTCCTTCTCCACCATTGTCATCAAAGCACACCGAATATCAAATTGCAGATTCTACAAAAAGCGTGTTTCTAAACTGTTCTATCAGAAGGAATGTTCAACACTGTGTGTTGAATGCACACATCACAAAGAAGTTTAAGATAATGCTTCTGTATAGTTTTCATGGGAAGATATTTCCTTTGCCACCGTAGGCCTCAAAGTGCTCCAAATATCCACTTGCAGATTGTACAAAAAGAGCATTTCGAAACTGCTCTATCAAAAGATAGGCTCAATTCTGTGAGTTGAAAGCACACATCACAAAGAAGTTTCTAAGAATACTCCCGTCTACCTCTTATGTGAAGCTATATCCTTTTCCAGCATAGGCCTCAAAGCACTCAAAATACACACTTGCAGATTCTACAAAAAGAGTGTTTCAAAACTGCTCTATCAAAAGGAAGATTCAACGCTTTGAATGCACATTTCACAAATAAGTTTCTGAGAATTCTTCTGTCTAGTTTTTACTGACGTTGTTTCCTTTTCCACCATAGGCCTCAAAGCGTTCAAAATATCCACTTGCAGATTCTACAAAAAGAGTGTTTCACAACTGTTCTATCAAAAGGAAGGTTCAACTCTATGAGTTGAATGCACACTTCACAAAGTAGTTTCTGAGAATGCTTCTGTCTAGTTTTTATGTGAAGATATTTCCTATTTTACCATAGGCCTCAAAGTGCTCCAAAAATCCACTTGCACATTTTAAAAAAGAGTGTTTTAAAACTGCTCTATCAAAAGGAAGGTTCAGCTCTGTGAGTTCAATGCACACATCAAAAAGAAGATGCTGAGAATTCTTCTATCTAGTTTTTATGTGAAGATAATTCCTTTCAGAACATAGGCCTCATAGCACTGCAAGTATCCACTTGCAGATACAACAAAAATAGTGTTTCAAAGCTGCCCTATCAAAAGGAAGGTTTAACTCTTTGTATTGAATGCACAAATTGAAAAGAAATTTCTGAGAATGCTTCTGTCTCGTTTTTATGTGAAGATATTTCCTTTTCCACCAAAGGACTCAAATCGCTCCAAATATCAACCTGCAGATACTTCGAAAAGAGTGTTTCAGTACTGCTCTATCAAAAGGAAGGTTCAACTCTCTGAGTTGAATTCACACATCATAAAGAAGTTTCTGACAATGCTTCTGTTTAGTTTTTATGTGAAGATATTTCCATTTCTTCCATAGACCTCAAATCGATCGAAATATACAACTGCAGATTCTACAAAAAGAGTATTTCAAAACTGCTCTATCAAAAGGAAGTTTCCACTCTGCGAATTGAATGCTCACATCACAAAGTAGTTTCTGAAAATGCTTCTGTCTAATTTTTATGTGAAGATATTTCCTTTTCCACTGTTGGCCTCAAATTGCTCCAAATATCCACTTGCAGATTCTACAAAAAGAGGGTTTCAGAACTGCTCTATCAAAAGGAAGGTTCAATGCTGTGACTTGAATGCACTCATCACAAAGTAGTATCTGAGACAGCATCTGGCTAGTTTTTACTGAGTTTATTTCCTTTTCCACCGTAGGCCTCAAAACGCTCCAAATATCCACCTGCAGATTCTACAAAAAGAGTTTTTCAGAACTGTTCTATCAAAAGGAAGCTTCAGCTCTGTCAGTTGAATTCACACATCACAAAGAAGTTTCTGAGAATTCCTCTGTCTGGTTTTATGTGAAGATACTTCGTTTTCCAATGTAGGCCACAAAGCACTGCAAATATCCACTTGCAGATTTCACAAAAAGAGTGTTTCAAAACTGCTGCATGAAAAGGAAGGTTCAACTCTGTGGGTTGAATGCACACACAAAAAGGAAGTTTCTGAGAATGCTTCTGCCTTGTTTTTATGTGAATATATTTCCTTTTCCACCATAGGCCTCAAAGAGCTCCAAGTATCCGCTTGCAGATTATACAAAAAGAGTGTTTCAAAACTGGTCTATCAAAACACAGGTTCAACTCTGGAGTTGAATGCACACATCACAAATATGATTCTGAGAATTCTTCTGTCTAGTTTTTATATGAAGATATTTCCTTCTCCACCATAGTCATCATAGTGCTCCAAATATCCACTTGCAGATTCTATGAAAAGCGTGTTTCAAAACTGTTCTATCAAAAGGAAGGATCAATTCTGTGAGTTGAATGCACACATCACAAAGGAGTTTCTGAGAATGCTTCTTTCTAGTTTTTATGGGAAGATATTTCCTTTTCCAAAAGAGTGTTTCAATAATGCTCCACCAAAGTAAAGTTCATCTCTGTGAGCTGAATGCAAACATCACAAAGAAGTTTCTGAGAATGCTTCTGTCTAGGTTTTATGTGATCATTCTTCGTTTTCCACCTTAGGCCTCAAACTGCTCCAAATATCCACTGGCGGACTCCACAATAAGAGTGTTTTGAAACTGCTCTATAAAAAGCAAGGTTCAAATCTGTGAGTTGAATACTCACATCCCAAAGAAGTTTCTGATTTTCTTGTAAATTTGTTTGAGTTCATTGTAGATTCTGGATATTAGCCCTCTGACAGATGAGTAGGTTGCGGAAATTTTCTCCCATTTTACAGGTTGCCTGTTCACTCTAGTGGTTTTTTCTTTTGCTGTGCAGGAGCTCTTAGGTTTTATTAGATCCCATTTGTCAAGTTTGGCTTTTGTTGTCATTGCTTTTGGTGTTTTACACATGAAGTCCTTGCCCATACCTTTGTGCTGAATGGTATTGACTAGGTTTTCTTCTAGGGTTCTTATGGTTTTAGGTCTAACATTTAAGTCTTTAATCCATCTTGAATTGATTTTTGTATAAGGTGAAAGGAAGGCATCCAGTTTCAGCTTTCTACATATGGCTAGCCAGTATTCCCAGCACCATTTGTTAAATAGGGAATCCTTTCCCCATTGCTTCTTTTTCTCAGGTTTGTCAAAGATCAGATAGTTGTAGATATGTGGCGTTATTTCTGAAGGCTGTGTTCTGTTCCATTGATCTATATCTCTGTTTTGATACCAGTACGATGCTGTTTTGGTTACTGTAGCCTTGTAGTATAGTTTGAAGTCAGGTGTTGTGATGCCTCCAGCTTTGTTCTTTTGGCTTAGGATTGACTTGGCGATGCGGGCTCTTTTTTGGTTCCATGTGAACTTTAAAGTAGTTTTGTCCAATGCTGTGAAGAAAGTCATTGGTAGTTTAATGGGGATGGCATTGAAACTGTAAATAACCTTGGACAGTAGAGCGATTTTCATGATATTGATTCTTCCCACTCATGAGCATGGAATGTTCTTCCATTTGTTTGTATCCTCTTTTATTTCCTTGAGCAGTGGTTTGTAGTTCTCCTTGAAGAAGTCCTTCACGTCCCTTATAAGCTGGATCCCTAAGTATTTTATTCTATTTGAAGCAATTGTGAATGGGAGGTCACTCATGATTTGGATCTCTGTTTGTCTGTTGCTGGTGTATAAAAATGCTTGTGATTTTTGTAAATTGATTTTGTTTCCTGAGACTTTGCTGAAGTTGCTTATCAGCTTAAGGAGATTTTGGGCTGAGTTGATGGGGTTTTCTAGATATACAAACATGTTATCTGCAAACAGGGACAATTTGACTTCCTCTTTTCCTAATTGAATTCCCATTATTTCCTTCTCCTGCCTAATTGCCCTGGCCAGAACTTCCAACACTATGTTGAATAGGAGTGGTGAGAGAGGGCATCCCTGTCTTCTGCCAGTTTTCAAAGGGAATGCTTCCAGTTTTTGCCCATTCCGTATGATATTGGCTGTGGGTTTGTCATAGATAGCTCTTACTATTTTGAGATATGTCCCATCAATACCTAATTTATTGAGAGTTTTTGGCATGAAGAGTTGTTAAATTTTGTCAAAGGCCTTTTCTGCATCTATTGAGATAATCATGTGGTTTTTGTCTTTGGTTCTGTTTATATGCTGGATTACATTTATTGATTTGCATATATTGAATCAGCCTTGCATCCCAGGGATGAAGCCCACTTGATCATGGTGGATAAGCTTTTTGATGTGCTGCTGGATTCTGTTTGCCAGTATTTTATTGAGGATTTTTGCATCAATGTTCATCAAGGATATTGGTCTAAAATTCTCTTTTTTGGTTGTGTCTCTGCCCAGCTTTGGTATCAGGATGATGCTGGCCTCATAAAATGAGTTAGGGAGGATTCCCTCTTTTTCTATTGATTGGAATAGATTCTGAAGGAATGGTACCAGTTCCTCCTTGTACCTCTTGTAGAATTTGGCTGTGAATCCATCTGGTCCTGGACTCTTTTTGGGTGGTAAGCTATTGATTATTGCCACAATTTCAGAGCCTGTTATTGGTGTATTTACAGATTCAACTTCCTCCTGGTTCAGTCTTGTGAGAGTGTATGCATCGAGGAATTTATCCATTTCTTCTAAATTTTCTAGTTTATTTTCATAGAGGTATTTGTAGTATTCTCTGATGGTAGTTTGTATTTCTGTGGGATCAGTGGTGATATCCCATTTATCATTTTTTATTGCATCTATCTGATTCTTCTCTCTTTTTTTCTTTATTATTCTTGCTAGCGGTTTATCAATTTTGTTGATCTTTTCAAAAAAGCAGCTCCTGGATTCATTAATTTTTTAAAGGGTTTTTTGTGTCTCTATTTCCTTCATTTCTGTTCTGATTTTAGTTATTTCTTGCCTTCTGCTAGCTTTTGAATGTGTTTCCTCTTGCTTTTCTAGTTGTTTTAATTGTGGTGTTAGCGTGTCAATTTTGGATCTTTCCTGCTTTCTCTTGTGGGCATTTAGTGCTATAAATTTCCCTCTACACAAGGCTTTGAATGCATCCCAGAGATTCTGGTATGTTGTGTCTTTGTTCTTCTTGTTTTCAAAGAACATCTTTATTTCTGCCTTCATTTCGTTATCTACCTGGTAGTCATTGAGAAGCAGGTTGTTCAGTTTCCATGTAGTTGAGCAGTTTTGAGTGAGATTCTTAATCCTGAGTTCTAGTTTGATTGCACTGTGATCTGAGAGATAGTTTGTTATAATTTCTGTTCTTTCACTTTTGCTGAGGAGAGCCTTACTTCCAAGTATGTGATCAATTTTGGAATAGGTGTGGTGTGGTGCTGAAAAAAAATGTATACTCTGTTGATTTGGGGTGGAGAGTTCTATAGATGTCTATTAGGTCCGCTTGGCTCAGAGCTGAGTTCAATTCGTGGGTATCCTTGTTGATTTTCTGTCTCGTTGATCTGTCTAATGTTGACAGTGGCATGTTAAAGTCTCCCATTATTAAAGTGTAGGAGTTTAAGTCTCTTTTTAGGTCACTCAGGACTTGCTTTATGAATCTGGGTGCTCCTGTATTGGGTGCTTATATATATAGGATAATTAGCTTTTCTTGTTGAATTGATCTCTTTACCATTATGCAATGACCTTCTTTGTCTCTTTTGATCTTCATTAGTTTAAAGTCTGATTTATTAGATACTAGGATTGCAAACCCTGCATTTTTTTGCTTTCCATTTGCTAAGTAGATCTTCCTCCATCCTTTTATTTTGAGTCTATGTGTGTCTCTGCACGTGAGATGGGATTTCTGAATACAGCACAATGATGGGTCTTGAATCTTTATCCAATTTACCAGTCTGTGTCTTTTAATTGGAGCATTTAGTCTCCCATCAAAAAGAAGTGGGCAAAGGACATGAACAGACACTTCTCAAAAGAAGACTTTTATGCAGCCAAAAAACCATGAAAAAATGCTCACCATCAATGGCCATCAGAGAAAAGCAAATCAAAACCACAATGAGATACCATCTCAAACCAATTAGAATGGCAAACATTAAAAAGTCAGGAAACAAAAGGTGCTGGAGATGATGTGGTGAAATAGGAACACTTTTCCACTGTTGGTGGGACTGTAAACAAGTTCAACCATTGTGGAAGTCAGTGAGGGGATTCCTCAGGGATCTAGAACTAGAAATACCATTTGACCCAGTCATCACATTACTGGGTATATACACAAAGGACCATAAATCATGCTGCTATAAAAACACATGAACACGTATGTTTATTGTGGCATTACTAACAATAGGAAAGACTTGGAACCAACCGAAATGTCCAACAATGAGAGACAGGATTAAGAAAATGTGGCACATACACACAGTGGAATACTATGCAGCCATGAAAAAATGATGAGTTCATGTCCTTTTTTGGGACATGGATGAAATTGGAAATCATCATTCTCAGTAAACCATCACAAGAACAAAAAACCAAACACCACATATTCAAACTCATAGGTGGGAATTTAACAATGAGAACACATGGACACAGGAAGGGGAACATCACAGTCTGGGGACTGTTGTGGGGTCGGGTGAGGGGGAGGGTTAGGATTGGGAGATATACCTAATGCTAGATGAAGAGTTAGTGGGTGCAGCGCACCAGCATGGCACATGTATACGTATGTAACTAACCTGCGCATTGTGCACATGTCCCCTAAAACTTAAAGTATCATAATAATAAATAAAAAACGAAAAGTTTCTGAGAATGCTTCTGTCTAGTTTTTATGTGAAGATATTTCCATTTCCAGCATAGGCCTCAAAGCACTGCAAATATCCACTTGCAGATTCTACAAACATAGTTTTAAAAAGTGCTCTATCAGAAGGAAGGTTCAACTCTCTGAGTTCAATGCACATATCAAAAAGAAGTTTCTGAGAATGCTTCTGTCTAGGTTTTATGTGAACATATTACTTTTTCCAGCATATGCCTCAAAGCACAACAAATATCCACTTGCAGATTCTACAAAAAGAGTGTTTCAAAACTGCTCTATCAAAAGGAAGGTTCAACACTGTGAGTTGAGTGCACACATCACAAAGAAGTTTCTGAGAATGCGTCTGTGTAGTTTTTATGCCAGATATTTCCTTTTACAGCATAGGCCTCAAATCGCTCCAAATATCCACTTGCAGATTTTTAAAAAAGAGGGTCTCAAAACTGCTCTATCATAAGAAAGGTTCAACTCTGTGAGTTGAACGTACACATCACAAATACGTTTCTGATAATGCTTCTATCTAGTTTTTATGTGAAGATATTTCCTTTTCCAGCATAGGCCTCAAAGCACTCCAAATATCCACTTGCAGATTCTACAAAAAGAGTGTTTCAAAACTGCTGTAACAAAAGGAAGGCTCAAGTATGTGAGTTGAATGCACATACCACAAAGAAGTTTATGAGAATGTCTCCTTCTACTTTTTATGTGAAGATATTTCCTTTTCCAGCATAGGTGTCTAAGCGCTCCAAATGTCCACTTTCAGATTCTACAAAAAGCGTGTTTCAAAACTGCTCTATCAAAAGGAATGTTCAACTCTGTCAGTTGAATGCACATATTACAAAGGTGTTCCAGAGAATACTTCTGTCTAGTTTTTGTGTGAAGATATTTCCTTTTCCAGCATTGCCCTCAAAGGGCTCCAAATATCCACTTGCAGATTCTACAAAAAGTGTATCAAAACTGCTCTATCAAAAGGAAGGTGCAACTCTGTGAGGTGGATGCACACATCAAAAAGAAGTTTCTGAGAATGCTTCTGTCTAGTTTTTATGTGAAGATGTTTCTTTTAGCAGCAGAGGTCTCAAGGCGTTCCAAATATACACTGGCAGATTCTACAAAAAGAATGATTCAAAACTACTCTATCAAAAGGAATGTCCAACTCTGTGAGTTGAATGCACACATCACAAGAAGTTTCCGAGAATGCTTCTGTCTGGTATTTATGTGAAGATATTTCCTTTTCCAGCATAGGCTCAAAGCGCTGCAAATATCCAATTACAGATTATACAAAAACAGTGTTTCACAACTGCCCTAGCAAAAGGAAGGTTCAACTCTGTGAGTTGAACACACACATCACAAATAAGATTCTGAGAATGCTTCTGTCTAGTTTTTATGTGAAGATATTTCCTTTTCCAGCATAAGCCTCAAGGCACTCCAAATATCCACTTACAGAATATACAAAAGAGTGTGTAGAAACTCCTCTACCAAAACGAAGCTCCAACTCTGTGAATTGAATGCACACATCACAAAGAAGTGCCTGAGAATGCTTCTCTCTAGTTTTTATGTGAAGATATTTCCTTTTACATTATAGGCCTGAAAGCACTCCAAATATCCACTTGCAGATTCTACAAAAAGAGTGTTTCAAAAGTACTCTATCAAAATGAAGGTTCAACTCTGTGAGCTGGATGCACACATCACAAAGAAGTTTCTCTGAATTCTTTTGTCTAGTTTTTACGTGAAGATATTTCCTTTTCCAGTATAGGCCTCAAATGGCTCCAAATATCCACTTGCAGATTCTGCGAAAAGAGTGTTTCAAAACTGCTCTATCAAAAGCAAGGGTCAATTCTGTGAGTTGAATGCACACATCACAAAGAAGTTTCTGAGAATGCTTTTGTCTAGTTTTTATGTGAAGATATTTCCTTTTCCTGCAATGGCCTCAAAGCACTCTAAATATCCACTTGCAGATTCTAAAAAAAGAGTATTTCAATACTGCTCTATTGAAAGGAAGGTTTAACTCTGTGACTTGAATGCACACATCACAGAGAAGTTTCTGAGAATGCTTCAGTCTAGTTTTTATGTGAAGATATTTCCTTTTCCAGCATAGGTGTCTAAGCGCTCCAAATGTCCACTTTCAGATTCTACAAAAAGTGTGTTTGAAAACTGCTCTATCAAAAGGAATGTTCAACTCTGTCAGTTGAATGCACATATTACAAAGGTGTTCCAGAGAATACTTCTGTCTAGTTTTTGTGTGAAGATATTTCCTTTTCCAGCATTGCCCTCAAAGGGCTCCAAATATCCACTTGCAGATTCTACAAAAAGTGTATCAAAACTGCTCTATCAAAAGGAAGGTGCAACTCCGTGAGGCGGATGCACACATCAAAAAGAAGTTTCTGAGAATGCTTCTGTCTAGTTTTTATGTGAAGATGTTTCTTTTAGCAGCAGAGGTCTCAAGGCGTTCCAAATACACACTGGCAGATTCTACAAAAAGAATGATTCAAAACTACTCTATCCAAAGTAATGTCCAACTCTGTGAGTTGAATGCACACATCACAGAGACGTTTCTGAGAATGCTTCAGTCTAGTTTTTATGTGAAGATATTTAGTTTTCCAGCACAGGCCCCAAAGCAGTCCAAATTTCCACTTTCAGATTTTACAAAAAGAGGGTTTCAATACTGTTCTATCAAAAGGAAGGTTCAACGCTGTGAATTGAATGCACATATCACCAGGAATTTTTTGAGAATGCATCTTTCTAGTTTTTATGTGATGATATTTCCTTTTCCAACACAGGCCTCGAAGCATTCCAAATATCCACTTGCAGATTCTAAAAAAAAGAGTGTTTCAAAACTGCTCTATCAAAAGAAAGGTTCAACTCTGTGATTTCAATGCACACATCAAAAGGAAGTTTCTGAAAATGCCTCCGTCTATTTTTTCTGTGAAGCCATTTCCTTTTCCAGCATAAGCATCAAATCACTCTAAATATCCACTGGCAGTTTCTATAAAAAGTGTGTTTCAAAACTTCTCTATCAAAAGGAAGTTTCAACTCTGTGACTTGAATGCACACATCACAAAGAAATTACTGAGAATGCTTCTGTGTATTTTTAATGTGAAGATATTTCCTTTTCCAGTGTAGGCATCAAAGCGCTCCAAATATCCACTTGCAGATTCTACAAAAAGAGTGTTTCAAAACTTCTCTATCCAAAGTAAGGTTCAACTCTGTGAGTTGAAAGCCCCCATCACAAAGAAGTTTCTTAGTATGCCTCTGTCTATTTTTTATGTGAAGATATTTCTTATTCCAACACAGGCCTCAAAGCGCTCCAAGTATCCTCTTGCAGATTCCATAAAAAGAGTTTTTCAAAACTGCTCTATCAAAAGGAAGGTTCAACTCTCTGAGTTGAAAGCTCACTTCACAAAGAAGTTCCTGAGAGTGCTTCTGTCTAGTTTAAATGTGACAATAATTCCTTTACCAGCATAGGTTTCAAAGCGCTCTAAATATCCTCTTTCAGATTCCACAAAAAGAGGTTTTCCAAAGTGCTCTGTCAAACAAAAAAAAGGTTCAGCTCTGTGAGTTGAATGTACACATGACAGAGAACTTTCTAAGAATGCTTCTGTCTACTTTTCTTGTGAAGAAATTTCCTTTTCCAGCATAGGCTTCAAATGGCTCCAAATATCTACCTGCAGATTCCTCAAAAAGAGTGTTTCAAAACTGCTCTATCAAAAGCAAGGTTCAACTCTGTGAGTTGAATGCACACATCACAAAGAAGTTTCTGAAAATGCTTTTGTCTAGTTTTTATGTGAAGATATTTCCTTTTCCTGCATAGGCCTCAAAGCCCTCCAAATATACACTTGCAGATTCTAAAAAAAGAGGGTTTCAAAACTGCTCTATTGAAAAGAAAATTTAACTCTTTGTGTTGAATGCACACATCACAAAGAAGTTTCAGAGAATGCTTCTGTCTAGTTTTTATTTTAAGCTATTTCCTTTTCCAGCGTAGGCTTCAATGCACTCCAGATATCCACTTGCAGATTCTAAAAAAGACTGTTTCAAAACTGCTGTATTGAAAGGAAGGTTTAACTCTGTGAGTTGAATGCACACATCACAAACAATTTTTGGATAATGTTTCTATCTAGTTTTTATGTGAAGCTATTTCTTTTTCCAGCATAGGCCTCAAGGCGCTCCAGATATCCACTTGCAGATTCTAAAAAAAGAGTATTTCGAAACTGCTCTATCAAAACGAAGGTTCAACTCCGTGAGTTGAATACAAACATCAAAAAGAAGATTCTGAGAATGCTTCTATCTAGTTTTTATGTGAAGATATTTTGTTTTCTAGCATAGGCCTGAAAGCGCTCCAAATATCCACTTGCAAATTCTACAAAAGAGTGTTTCAAAACTAATCTATCCAAAGGAATGTTCAACACTGTGAGTTGAATGCACACATCACAAAGAAGTTCCAGAGAATGATTCTGTGTACTTTTTATGTGAAGATATTTCCTTTTACTGCGTAGTCCTCAAAGCACTCCAAATATCCACTTGCAGATTCTACAAAAAGAGGGTTTCAAAACTGCTCTATCAAACAGAAGGCTCAAGTCTGTGCATTGAATTCTCACATCACAAAGAAGTTTCTGAGAATGATTCTGTCTAGTTTTTATGTGAAGATATTTCCTTTTCCATCATAGGCATCTATGCACTCCAAGTGTCCACTTGCAGATTCTACAAAAAGATTGTTTCAAAAATGCTCTATCAAAAGTAAGGTTCAACACTGTGGGTTGAATGAACATATTACAAAAAAGTTCTGAGAATGCTTCTTTCTAGTTTTTATGTGAAAACATATCTTATTCCAGCACAGGCCTCAAAGCGCTAAAACTATCCACTGGCAGATTGTACAAAAGCAGTTTTACAAAACTGCCCTATCAAAAGGTACCTTCAACTCTGTGAGTACAATGCACACATCAAAAAGAAGTTTCTGAAAATGCTTCTGTCTAGTTTATATGTGAAGCTATTTCCTTTTCCAGCATAGGCGTCAAAGCACTCCAAATATCCACTGGCAGATTCTACAAAAAGAGTGTTTCAAAACTGCTCTGTCAAAAGGAATGTTCAACACTGTGTACTGAATGCACACATCACAAAGATGTTTCTCAGAATGCTTCTGTCTAGTTTTAATATGAAGATATGTCCTTATCTAGCATAGACGTCAAAGAGCTCCAATTATCCACTGGCACATTCTACAAAAAGGGCGTTTCAAAACTTCTCTATCAAAAAGGTGGTTCAACTCTGTGAGTAGAATGCACTCATCACAAAGAAGTTTCTGACAATGCTTCTGTCTAATTTTTATGTGAAGATATTTCCTTTTCCTGCATAGGCCTCAAAACGCACAAAATATCAAGTTGCAGAGTCTACAAAAAGAGTGTTTCAAAACTTCTCCATCAAAAGGAAGGTTCAAATTTGTGAGTTGAATGCACACATCAAAAAGAAGTTTCTGAGAATGCGTCTGTCTTGTTTTTATGTGAAGATATTTCCTTTTCCAGCATAGGCCACAAAGCGCTCCAAATATCCACTTGTAGATTCTACAAAAAGAGTGTGTAGAAACTGCTCTATCAAAAAGAGGGTTCAACTCTGTAAGTTGAATGCACACATCACAAAGAAGTTTCTGAGAATGCTTCTGTCTAGTATTTATGTGAAGATGTTTCTTTTAGCAGCAGAGGCCTCCAGGTGTTCCAAATATCCACTGGCAGATTCTAAAAAAACAGTGATTCAAAACTACTATATCAAAAGGAAGGTCCAACTCTGTGAGTTGAATGCACACATCACAAAGAAGTTCCTGAGAATGCTTCTGTGTAGTTTTTACGTGAAGATATTTCCTTTTCCAGCATTGGCGTCAAAGCACTCCAAATATCCACGGGAAGAATGTACAAAAAGAGTGTTTCAAAACTGCTCTATCAAAAGGAAGGTTCAACCCTGTGAGTTGAGTGCCCACATCACAAAGGTGTTCCTTAGAATACTTCTGTCTAGTTTTTATGTGAGGATATTTCCTTTTCCAGCATAAGCCTCAAAGCACTCGAATTATCCACTTGCAGATTCTGTGAAAAGAGTGTTTCAAAACTGCTCTATCAAAAGAAAGGTTCAACTCTGTGAGTTGAATGAACACATCACAAAGAAGTTTCTCAGAATACTTCTGTCTAGGTTTTATATTAAGATATATCCTTTTCCAGAATAGGCCTCAAAGCACCCAAATATCTATTGGCAGATTGTACAAAAAGAGTGATTCAAAACTGTGCTATCAAAAGGAAGGTTCAACTCTGTGTATTAAATACACACATCACAAAGAAGTTTCTGAGAAGGCTTCTGTCTAGTTTTTATGTGAAGATATTTCATTTTGCAGCATAGACCCCAGAGCACTCCAGATATCCACTGACAGATCCTACAAAAATAGTGTTTCATAACTGCTCTCTAGAAACGAAGGTTCAACATGGTGCATTGAATAAACACATCACAAAGAAGTTCTGAGAAAGCTTCTTTCTAGTTTTTATGTGAAAATATTTCGTTTTCTAACATAGGCCTCAAAGCGCTCCAAATAAACAGTTGCCGATTCTACAAAAAGTCTGTTTCAGAACTGCTCTATCAAAACGAAAGTTCAACTACGTTAGTTGAAATCACACAACACAAAGAAGTTCTTGAGAATACTTCTGTCTATTATTTTTTTGTGAAGATATTTCCCTTTCCAGCATAGACCTCAAAGCGCTCCAAATATCCTATTGCAGATTCCACAAAAAGAGTGTTTCAAAACTACCCTATCAAAAGGAAGTTTCAACTCTGTAAGTTGAATGCACACATCACAAAGAAGTTCCTGAGAATGATTCTGTCTAGTTTTCATGGGATGAGAATTCCTTTTCAAGTGTAGGTTTCAAAGCGCTCCAAATATCCTCCTGCAGATTCTACAAAAAGAGTGTTTCAAAACTGCTTTATTGAAAGCAATGTTCAACTCTGTGAGTTGAATGCACAGATTAGAAAGCAGTTTCAGAGAATGCTTTTTTCTGGTTTTTATGTGAGGGTATTCCCTTTTCCAGCATAGGCCTCAAAGGGTTCCAAATATCCACTTGCAGATTCTACAAATAGAGTGTTTCAAAACTGGTCTATTGAAAGGAAGTTTCATCTTTGTGAGTTGAATGGACACATCACAAAGAAGTTCCTGAGAATACTTCTATGTAGTTTTTATGTAAAGATATTTCCTTTCCTGCATAGTCCTCAAAGCGCTCCATGTATCCACTTGCAGATTCTCCAAAAGGAGGGTTTCAAAATGTTTCTATCAAAAGGAAGTCTCAAACCTGTGAGTTGAGGTCACTCATCACAAAAAATGTTTCTGAGAATGCTTCTGTCTAGTTTTCATGTGAAGATATTTCCTTTTCCAGAATTGGCGTCAAAGTGCTCCAAATGTCCAATTGCAGATTCTAAAAAAGAATGTTTCAAAACTTCTCTATCAAAATGAAGGTTCAAATCTGTGAGCTGAATACCCCCATCACAAATAAGTTTCTGAAAATGCTTCTGTCTAGTTTTCATGTGATGATATTTCTTTCTCCAGCACAGGCCTCAAAGAGTTACAAATATCCACTGGCAAATTCTACAAAAGGAGTGTTTCAAAACTGCTCTATCAAAACGGAGGTTCAACTGTTGTGAGTTGAATACACACATCTCAGAGATGTTTCTGAGGAATCTTCTGTCTAGTTTTGATGTGGAGATATTTCCTTTTCCAGCATAGGCCTCAAAGCGCTCCAAATATCCACTTGCAGATTCTACAAAAAGAGTGTTTCAAAACTGCTCTATCAAAAGGAAGGTTCAACTCTCTGAGTTGAATGCACACATCACAAAGAAGCTTCTGAGAATGCTTCTGTGTAGCTTTTATGTGAAGATATTTCCTTTTCTACCATAGGCCTCAAAGCGCTCCAAATATCCACTGGCAGATTCTACAAAACGAGTGTTTCAAAACTTGTCAATCAAAAGAAAGTTTCAACTCTGTGACTTGAATGCACACATCACAAAGAAGTTCCTGAGAATGCTTCAGTCTAGTTTTTATGTGGAGATATTTCCCTTTCCAGCTTAGGCCTCAAAGTGCTCCAAATATCCATTGGCAGATTCTACAAAAAGAGTGATTCAAAACTGTTCCACCAAAAGGAACCTTCAACTCTGTGTGTTGAATGCATACAACACAAAGAATTTTCTTGCAATGTTTCTGACTAGTTTTTATGTGAAGATATTTCCTTATCTAGCATACTCGTCAAATGGCTGAAAATATCCACTGGGCAACACTACTAAAAGTGCGTTTCAAAACTGCTCTTTCAAAAGGAAAAGTTCAAATCTGCAATTTGAATGCACACATCACAAAGAAGTTTGTGAGAATACTTCTGTGTAATTTTTATGTGAAGATATTTCCTTTTCCAGCATAGACCTCAAAGCTCTCCAAATATCCACTTGCTGATCCTACAAAAAGAGTGTTTCAATACTGCTCTCTCAAAAGGAAGGTTCAACATTGTGAGTTGAATGGACACATCAAAAGATGTTCCTGAGAATGCTTCTGTCTAGTTTTTAAGTGAAGATATTTCCTTTTCCATCATAGGCCTCAAAGCGCTTCAAATATACACTTGCAGATTCTATAAAAACAGTGTTAGAAAACTGCTCTATCAAAGGGAACGCTGAACTCTGTCAGTTGAAAACACACATCACAAAGTAGTTTCTGAGAATATTTGTGACTTGTTGTTATGTGAACATATTTCCTTTTCCAGGAAAGGCATCAAAGCGCTCCAAATATCCACTTGCAGATTCTACAAAAAGTGTGTTTCAGAACTTGTCTATGAAAAGGAAGTTTCAACTCTGTGACTTGAATGCATACATCACAAAAAGTTTCTGAGAATGCTTCTGTTTAATTTTTATGTGGAGATATTTCCCTTTCCAGCTTAGGCCTCAAAGCGCTCCAAATATCCACTGGCAGATTCTACAAAAAGAATGTTTCAAAATTGCTCCATCAAAAGGAAATTTCAACGTTGTGAGTTGAAAGCACATATCACAATGAAGTTTCTGAGAATGCTTCTGTCTAGTTATTATGTGAAGATATTTCCTTTTCCAGCATAGGCCTCAAAGCGCTCCAAATATCCACTTGCAGATTCTACAAAAAGTGTGTGTAGAGACTGCTCTATGAAAAGGAGTGTTCAAATCTGTGAGTTGAATGCACACATCACAAAGAAGTTTCTGAGAATGTTTCCGTCTAGTATTTTTGTGAAGATATTTCCTTTTCCAGCTTAGGCCTCAAAGTGGTCCACATATCGACTTGCAGATTCTTCAAAAAGCGTGTTTCAAAACTGCTCAATCAAAAGGAAGGTTCAACTATGTGAGTTGAATGCACACATCACAAAAAAGTTTCTGAGAATGCTACTGTCTAGTTTTGATTTGAAGATATTAACTTTTCCTGGACGGGCCTGAAAGCACTCACAATATCCACTTTCAGATTCTACAAAAAACGTGTTTCAAAGCTGCTCTATCAGAAGGAAGGTTCAGCTATGTGAGTGGAAAGCACACACCACAAAGTAGTTTCTGAGAATGCTTCTGTCTGGTTTTTATGTGCAGATATTTCCTTTTCCAGCATAGTCCTCAAATCTCTCCAAATATCCACTTGCAGATTTTACAAAAAGAGTGTTTCAAAACCTCTCTATCAAAAGGAAGGTTCAACTCTGTGAATTGAATGCACACATCACAAAGAAGTTCCTGAGAATGCTTCTGTCTAGTTTTTATTTGAAGACATTTCCTTTTCCAGGATAGACCTCAAAGCGCTGCAAATATCCCCTTGCAGATTCTACAAAAGAAAGAGTATTTCAAAACTGCTCTATGAAAAGGAAGGATCAACTATGTGAGTTGAGTGCGCACATCACAAAGCTGTTTCTGCGAATGCTTCTGTCTAGTTTTTATGTGAAGATATTTCCTTTTCCAGCAGAGGCCTCAAAGCGCTTCGAATATCCCCTTGCATATTCTACAAAAAGAGTGTTTCACAACTGCTCTATCTAAAGGAAGGTTGAACACTGTGAGTTGAGTGCACACATCACAAAGAAGTTTCTAAGAATGCTACTGTCTAGTTTTTATGTGAAGATATTTCCTTTTCCCGCATAGGTCTCAAAGCGCTCCACGTATCCAATTGCAGATCCTACAAAATTATAGTTTCGAATATGTTCTATGAAAGGGAAGGTTCAACTCTGTGAGTTGATTGTGCATATCACAAAGAAGTTTCTTAGAATGCTACTGCATAGTTTTCATGTGAAACTATTTCCTTATCTAGCATAGGCTTCTATGCCTTACAAATACCCACTTGCAGATTCTACAAAAAGAGTGTTTCAAAACTGTTCTACCAAAAGGAAGATTGAAGTGTGTGCACTGAATACCCACATAACAAAGATGTTTCTGAGAATGCTTCTGTCTATTTTTTATGTGAAGGTAATTCCTTTTCCAGCCTAGGCCTCAAATCACTACACATATCCCCTGGCAGATTCTACAAAAAGAGTTTTTCAAAACTGCTCTATCAAAAGGAAGGTTCAACTCTTTGATTTGAATGTACATATCACAAAGAAGTTTCTAAGAATGCTTCTATCTAATTTTTATATGAAGATATTTCCTTTTCCATCATGGACCTCAAAGCACTCCAAATGTCCACTTGCAGATTCTACAATAAGAGTGTTTCAAAACTGCTCTATCAAATCGAAGTTTAAACTCTGTGAATTGAGTGCACAGTTCACAAAGAACTTTCTGTGATTGTTTCTTTCTCGTTTTTATGTGAAGATATTTCCTTTTCCAGCATAGGCCTCAAAGCGCCCCAAATATCTACTTGCATATTCTACCAAAGTGTGTTTCAAAACTGCTCTATTGAAAATAAGGTTCAACTCTGTGAGGTGAAATCACACATCACAAAGAAGTTTCTGAGAATGCTTCTGCCTAGTTTTTATGTAAAAATATTTCCTTTTCCAGGATAGGCTTCAAAGTACTCCAAATATCCACTTGCAGATTGTGCAAAAATTGTGTTTAAAAACTGCTCTATCAAAAGGAAGTTTCAATTCTTTGATTTGAATGTACACATCACAAAGAAGTTTCTGAGAATGCTTCTGTCTAATTTTTATGTGAAGATATTTCCATTTGTAGCATAAGCCTTAAAGCGCTCCAAACATCCACTTGCAGATTCTTCAAAAAGAGTGTTTTTAAACAGTTCTATCAATAGGAAGATTCAACACTTTGGGTTGAATGTACACATCACACAGAAGTTTCTGAGAATGCTTCTTTCTAATTTTTGTGTGAGGATATTTCCTTTTCCAGCATAGGCCTCAAAGCGCTCCAAATATCCACTTGCAGATTCAACTAAAAGAGTGTTTCAAAACTGCTCTATCAAAAGGAAGGTTCAACTCTGTGAGTTGGATGCACACATCATAAAGAAGTTTCTGAGAATGGTTCTGTCTACTTTTTCTGTGAAGTTATTTCGTTTTCAAGCATTGGCCTTAATGTGCTCCAAATATCCTTTTGCAGATTCTACAAAAACAGTGTTTCAAAACTGCTCTATGAAAAGGGTGGTTCAACACTTTGAGTTGAATGCACACATCACAGAGAAGTTTCTCAGAATAATTCTAATTTTTATGCGAAGATATTTCCTGTTCCAGCAGAGGCCTCAAAGCGCTCCAAATATCCTCTTGCAGATTCTCCAAACAGTGTGTTTCAAAACTGCTCTATCAAAACGAGGGTTCAATTCTGTGATTTGAGTGCACACATCACAAAGAAGTTTCTGAGAACGCTGCTTTCAAGTTTTAATGTGAAGATATACCCTTTTCCAACATAGGCATCAAAGCGGTCCAAATATCCACTTCCAGATTCTGCCAAAAGAGGGTTTCAAAACTGGTCTATTAAAAAGAAGGTTCAACTGTGTGAGTTGAATGCATGCATCACTAAGAAGTTTCTGAGAATGCTTCCGTCTAATTTTTATGTGAAGATATTTCGTTTTCAATCATAGGCGTCAAAGCGCTCCAAATATCCACTGGCAGATTATTCAAAAAGAGTGCTTCAAAATTTCTCTACCAAAATTAAGGTTCAACTCCGTGAGTTGAATTCACACATCACAAAGAAATTCCCGATAATGCTTCGGTCTAGTTTTTACGATAAGATATTTCCTTTTCCAGCGTAGGCCTCAAAGCGCTTCAAATATCCAATTGCAGATTCTATAAAAAGAATACTTCAAAACTGCTCTATCAAAAGGAAGGTTCATCTCTGTTAGTTGAGTGCGCCCATGACAAAGAAGTTTGTGATAATTCTTCTGTCTAGTTTTTCTGTGAAGATATTTCTTTATCTAGCATAGGCCTCCAAGCGCTCGAAGAATCCACTTGCATATTGTATAAAAAGAGTGTTTCAAATCTGCTCTATCAAAAGGAAGGTTCAACTCTGTGAGCTGAATGCACACATCACAAATAAGTTTCTTAGAATGCTTCCATCTAATTTTTATGTGAGGATATTTCCTTATCTATCATAGGTGTCAAAATGCTCCAAATATCCATTGGCAGATCCTACAAAAAGAGTGTTTCAAAAGTGCTCTATCAAAAGGAAGATTCTACTCTGAGAGTTGAATGCAATCATCAAAAAGAAGTTTATGAGAATGCTTCTGTCTAGTTTTTATGTGAAGATATTTCCTTTTCCCACATTGGCCTCAAAGCACTCTAAACATCCACTTACAGATCCTACAAAAAGTGTATTTCAAAACTGCTCTATCAAAAGGAAGGTTCAACTTTGTGAGTTGAGTGGACATATCACAACGTTGTTTCTGAGAATGCTTCTGTCTAGTTTTTATGTGAAGATATTTCTTTTTCCAGCATAGACGTCAAAGCACTCCAAATATCCACAGGCAGATGCATCAAAAAGAGTGTTTCAAAACTGTTCTATCAAAATGATGGTTCAACTCTTTGAGTTGAATGCACACATCACAAATAAGTTTCTTGGAATGCTTCTGTCTCGTTTTTATGTGAAGATATTTCCTTATCTAGCATAGGCGTCAAAGCGCTCCAAATATCCAACGGCAGATTCTACAAAAAGAGTGTTCCATAACTGCGCTATCAGAAGGAAGATTCAACTCTGAGAGTTGAATGCAAATATCACAAAGAAGTTTCTGAGAGTGCTTCTGTCTACTTTTTATGTGAAGATATTTCCTTTTCCTGCATAGGCCTCAAAACACTCCAAATGTCCACTTGCAGATCTTACAAAAAGTGAGTTTCAAAACTGCTCTATCAAAAAGAATATTCAACTTTGTGAGTTGAGTGGACATATCATAAAGGTGTTTTTGTGAATGCTTCTGTCTAGTTTTTATGTGAAGATATTTCCTTTTCCAGCATATGCCTCAAAGCCTTCCGAATATCCACCTGCAGATTCCACAAAAAGTGTTTTTCAAAAACTGCTCTATCAAAAGGAAGGTTCAACTCTGTCACTTGAATGCACACATCACAAAGGTGGTATTGAGAATGCTTCTGTCTAGTATTTTGTCAAGATATTTCCTTTTCCGTCATAGGCCTCAAACTGCTCCAAATATCCACTGTCAGATTCTACAAAAAGAGTGTTTCAAAACCGCTGTATCAAAACGAAAGTTCAACTCTGTGACTTGAATACATACATCACAAAGAAGTTTCCCAGAGTGCTTCTGTCTAGTTTTGATGTAAACATATTTCCTTTTCCAGCATAGGTCTCAAAGTGCTCCAAATATCCACTTGCAGATTCAACAAAAAGAGTGTTTCAAAACTTCTCTATCAAAAGGAATGTTCATCTCTTTGAGTTGAATGCACTCATCACAAAGGAGTTTCTGAGAATGCTTCTTTCTAGTTTTTATGTGAACATATTTCCTTTTCCAGCATAGGCCTTTAAGCACTCCAAATATCGACTTGCAGATTCTACAAAAAAAGTGTTTTAAAACTGCTATGTTAAAAAGAAAGTTCAACCCTGCGAGTTGAATGCACACATCACAAAGAAGTTTCTGAGAATCTTCTGTCTAATTTTTATGTGAAGACATTACCTTTTCCAGTCTATGCATCAACACACTCCAAATATCCACTTGCAGATACTACAAAAAGATTGTTTCAAAACTGCTCTACCAAAAGGAAGTTTCAACTCTGTGAGTTGAATGCACACATCACAAAGAAGTGTCTGAGAATGCTTCTGTCTAGTTTTTACGTGAAGATATTTTCTTTTCCAGCTTATGCCACAAAGCTCTCCAAATATCCACTTGCAGATTCTACAAAAAGATTGTTTCAAAACTGCTGTATCAAAATAAGGTTCAACTCTGTGAGTTGAATGCACACATCACATAGAAGTTTCAGAGAATCCTTCTGTCTAGTTTTTATGTGAAGTTATCTCCTTTTCTAGCATAGGCCTCAAAGAGCTCCAAATATCCTCTGACAGATTCTACAAAAAGAGTGTTTCAAAAATGCTCTGTCAAAAAGAATGTTCAACTCTGTTAGTTGAATAGACACATCACAAAGTAGTTTCTGAAAATGCTTCTCTCTTGTTTTTATTTGAACATATTTCCTTTTCCAGCCTATGCCTAAAAGCACTGCAAATACCCACTGGCAGATTCCACAAAAGATTGTTTCAATCCTGCTCTATCAAAGGGAATGTTCAACTCTGTGATTTGAAGGCACACATCACATGGAAATTTCTGAGAATGCTTCTGTCTAGTTTTTATATGAAGATATTTCTTTTTCCAGCATAGACCTCAATGCACTCCCAATATTCACTTGCAGATTATATGAAAAGATTGTTTCAAAACTGCTCTATCAAAAGGAAGCTTCAACCCTGCGTGTTGAATGCACACATCACAAAGAAGTTTCAGAGCATGGTTCTGTCTAATTTTTATGTGAAGATGTTTTCTTTTCCAGCATAGTCCTCAAATGGCTCCAAATATCCACTTGCAGATTCTATAAAAAGAGTGTTTCAAAACTGCTCTATCAAAAAGAAGGTTCAACTTTGTGAGATGAATGCACACATCACAAAGAAATTTCTTTGAATGCATCCCAGAGATTCTGGTATGTTGTATCTTGGTTCTCGTTGGTTTCAAAGAACATCTTTATTTCTGCCTTCATTTCGTTATGTACCCAGTAGTCATTCAGGAGCAGGTTGTTCAGTTTCCACGTAGTTGAGCGGTTTTGAGTGAGATTCTTAATCCTGAGTTCTAGCTTGATTGCACTGTGATCTGAGAGACAGCTTGTTACAATTTCTGTTTTTTTACATTTATTGAGGAGAGCTTTACTTCCAAGTATATGGTCAATTTTGGAATAGGTGTGGTGTGGTGCTGAAAAAAATGTATATTCTGTTGATTTGGGGTGGAGAGTTCTATAGATGTCTATTAGGTCCACTTGGTGCAGAGCTGAGTTCAATTCCTGGGTATCCTTGTTGACTTTCTGTCTCGTTGATCTGTCTAATGTTGAAAGTGGGGTGTTAAAGTCTCCCATTATTAATGTGTGGGAGTCTAAGTCTCTTTGTAGGTCACTCAGGACTTGCTTTACGAATCTGGGTGCTCCTGTATTGGGGGCATATATATTTAGGATAGTTAACTCTTCTTGTTGAATTAATCCCTTTACCATTATGTAATGGCCTTCTTTGTCTCTTTTGATCTTTGTTGGTTTAAAGTCTGTTTTATCAGAGACTAGGATTGCAACCCCTGCCTTTTTTTGTTTTCCATTTGCTTGGTAGATCTTCCTCCATCCTTTTATTTTGAGCCTATGTGTGTCTCTGCACGTGAGATGGGTTTCCTGAATACAGCACACTGATGGGTCTTGAGTCTTTATCCAGTTTGCCAGTCTGTGTCTTTTAATTGGAGCATTTAGTCCATTTACATTTAAAGTTAATATTGTTATGTGTGAATTTGATCCTGTCATTATGATGTTAGCTGGATATTTTGCTCGTTAGTTGATGCAGTCTCTTCCTAGTCTCGATGTTCACAAATGGGATCTAATTAAACTCAAGAGCTTCTGCACAGCAAAAGAAACTACCATCAGAGTGAACAGGCAACCTACAAAATGGGAGAAAATTTTCGCAACCTACTCATCTGACAAAGGGCTAATATCCAGAATCTACAATGAACTCCAACAAATTTACAAGAAAAAAACAAACAACCCCATCAAAAAGTGGGCGAAGGACATGAACAGACACTTCTCAAAAGAAGATATTTATGCAGCCAAAAAACACATGAAAAAATGCTCACCATCACTGGCCATCAGAGAAATGCAAATCAAAACCACAATGAGATACCATCTCACACCAGTTAGAATGGCAATCATTAAAAAGTCAGGAAACAACAGGTGCTGGAGAGGATATGGAGAAATAGGAACACTTTTACACTGTTGGTGGGACTGTAAACTAGTTCAACCCTTGTGGAAGTCAGTGTGGCGATTCCTCAGGGATCTAGAACTAGAAATTCCATTCAACCCAGCCATCCCATTACTGGGTATATACCCAAAGGACTATAAATCATGCTGCTATAAAGACACATGCACACATATGTTTATTGCGGCATTATTCACAATAGCAAAGACTTGGAACCAACCCAAGTGTCCAACAATGATAGACTGGATTAAGAAAATGTGGCACATATACACCATGGAATACTATGCAGCCATAAAAAATGATGAGTTCACGTCCTTTGTAGGGACATGGATGAAATTGGAAATCATCATTCTCAGTAAACTATCGCAAGAACAAAAAACCAAACAGCGCATATTCTCACTCATAGGTGGGAATTGAACAATGAGAACACATGGACACAGGAAGGGGAACATCACACTCTGGGGACTGTTGTGGGGTGGGGGGAGGGGGGAGGGATAGCATTGGGAGATATACCTAATGCTAGATGACGAGTTGGTGGGTGCAGCGCACCAGCATGGCACATGTATTCATATGTAACTTACCTGCACATTGCACACATGTACCGTAAAACCTAAAGTATAATAATAATAATAATAATAATAATAATAAAAGAAAAAAAAGAAATTAAAAAAAAGAAATTTCTTAGAATTCTTCTGTCTCGTTTTTATGTGAAGATATTTACTTTTCAAGAATTGGCCTCAAAGAATTCCAAATATCCACTTGCAGGTTCTACAAAGAAAAAGTTTCAAAACTGCTCTATCAAAAGATAGGTTCAACAGTGTGAGTTGAATTCACACATCACAAAGAAGTTTCTCAGAATGCTTCTGTTTAGTTTTTCTGTGAATATATTTCCTTTTCCACCGTAGGCAGCAAAGGCCTCCTTATATCCACTTGCAGATTCTACAAAAAGAGAATTTCAAAACTGCTCTACCAAAAGATAGGTTGAACTCTGTGAGAGGAAGGCACACATCCCAAAGAAGTTTCTCGGAATGCTTCTGCGTATTTTTAAAGTGAAGATTTTTTTTTCCTTAATAGGCCTCAAAGAGCCCTAATTATCCACTTTCATATTCTACAAAATGTGTATTTAAAAACTGCTCAGTCAAAAGAGAGGTTCAACTCTGTGAGTTAAATGCCCACATCACAAAGAAGCTTCTAAGAATACTTCTGTGTATGTTTTATGTGAAGATATTACCTTTTCCATCCTAGGCCTCAAAGGGCTCCAAATATCCAATTGCAGATTCTACAAAAAGAATGTTTCAAAACTGCTCAATCAAATGAAATGTTCAACTAGGTGAAATGAATGCACACATCACAAGGAAGTTTCTCAGAATGCTTCTGTGTAGTTTTTACGTAAAGATATTTCCTTTTACTCCGTCGGCCACAAAGGACTCCACCTAACCACTTGCGGATTCTACAAAAAGAGTTTCAAAACTGCTCTAACAAAAGATTGGTTCAACTTTGTGAGGTGAATGCCCACATCACAAAGAAGTTTCTCAGAATACTTCTGTGTAGTTTTTATGTGAAGATATTTCCTTTTCCACCATACGACGCAAAGGCCTCCAAATATCCACTTGCAGATTCTTCAAATAGACAGTTTCAAAACTGCTCTCTCAAAACATAGGTTCAACTCTGTGAGTTGAATGCACATTTCAAAAAGTAGTTTATCAGAGTGCTTCTGTGTATTTTTTATGGGAAGATATTTCTTTTTCCATCATGAGTTACAAAGGGCTCCACTTATCCACTTGCTGATTCTCCAAGAGAGTTTCAACACTCCTCTGTCAAAATATATGTTGAATTCTTTGAGATGAATGCACACATTACAAAGTAGTTTCTTAGAATGTTTCTTTGTAGTTTTTATGTGAAGATATTTCCTTTTCCACCATTGGCTGCAAAGCGCTCCAAATATCCACTTGCAGATTCTACAAAAAGAATATTTCAAAACTGCTCAATCAAAAGAAAGTTTCAACTCTGTGAGATGAATGCACACATCACAATGAAGTTTCTCAGAATGCTTCTGTGCAGTTTTTATGTGAAGATATTTAGTTTTCCACAATTGGCCTCCTATGGTTCCCAACATCAACTTGCAGATTCTACTAAAACAGTTGTTTCCAAACTTCTCAATCAAAAGAAAGCTTCAACTCTGTGAGATGAACGCATATATAACAAAAAGTTAGTCAGAATGCTTCTGAGTAGTTTTTATGTGAAGATATTTCCTTTTCCAGCATAGGTCTCAAAGCGCTCCAAATATCGACTTGCAGATTCTATGCAAAGAGTGTTTGAAAACTGCTCAATCACAAGAAAGGTGCAACTCCGTGAGATAAATGCACAAATCACAAATAAGTTTCTTAGAATGTTTCTGTGTAGTTTTTAAGGGATGATATTTCTTTTTCCACCATCGGCCACAAAGGGTTCCAAATACCCTCTTGCAGATTCTACCAAAAGGGAGTTTCAAACTGCTCAGTCAAAAAGTAGGTTCAATTCTGGAGTTGAATGCACACACCACAAACAAGTTTCTCAGAATGCTTCCATGTAGTTTTTATGTGAAGATGTTTCCTTTTCCACCATAGCTCTCAAAGTGCTCCAAATATCCACTTGCAGATTCTACAAAAAGAGTGTTTCTCTACAGATGCTGGAGAAGATGTGGAGAAATAGGAAAACTTTTACACTGTTGGTGGGATTGTAAACTAGTTCAACCATTTTGGAAGTCAGTGTGTCTATTCCTTAGGTATCTAGAACTAGGAATACTATTTGATCCAGTGATTCCATTACTGGGTGTATACCCAAAGGACTATAAATCATGCTGCTATAAAGACACGTGCACACGTATGTTTATTGCTGCACTATTCACAATAGCAAAGACTTGGAGCCATCCCAAATGTCTAACAATGATAGACTGGATTAAGAAAATGTGGCATATATACATCATGGAATTACTCTGCAGCCATTAAAAAAAGATGAGTTCATGTCCTTTGTAGGGACATGGTTGAAATTGGAACTCATCATTCTCAGTAAACTATCGCAAGGATAGAAAACCAAACAACGCATGTTCTCACTCATAGATGGGAACTGAAAAATGAGAACACATGCACACAGGAAGGGGAACATCACACTCTGGGGACAGTTGTGGGGTGGTGGGAGGCGAGAGGGATAGCATTAGGAGATATTCCTCATGCTAAATGATGAGTTAATGGGGGCAGCACACTAGCATGGCACATTTATACTTATGCAACTAACCTGCACATTGTGCACAGGTACCGTAAAACTTAAAGTATAATAACAATAAAAATAATAATAATAAATAAAAAAGACAGATAGAAAAAAAGAGCATGTCAAAACTGTTCAATCAAAAGAAAGGTTCAACTCTGTGAGATGAATGCACACATCACAATGTAGTTTCTCAGAGTGCTTCTATGTAGTTTTTATGTGAAGATATTTCCTTTCCCACCATAGTTTGCAAAGGGCTCCAATTATCCACCTGCAGATTCTACAAAAAGAGAGTTTCAAAACTCTCAATCAAAATATTTGTTCAACTCTGCGAGATGAATGCACACATCACAAAGATGTTTCTCAGAATCCTTCTGTGTAGTTTTTATGTGAAGGTATTACCTTTTCCACCATAGGACGCAAAGGCCTCCAAATATCCACTTGCAGATTCTACAAACAGACAGTTTCAAAACTGCTCTCTCAAAAGATATGTTGAAATCTGTGTGTTGAATGCACATATCAGAAAGTTGTTTCTCAGAGTGCTTCTGTGTAGTTTTTATGTGAAGATATTCCCTTTTCCACCAGAGGTTGCAAAGGGCTCCAAATATCCACTTGCAGATTCTACAAAAAGAGAGTTTCAAAACTGTTCTATCACAAGATAGGTTCAAGACTATGAGATGAATGCACACATCACAAAGATGTTTCTCAGAATCCTTCTGTGTAGTTTTTATGTGAAGGTATTACCTTTTCCACCATAGGACGCAAAGGCCTCCAAATATCCACTTGCAGATTCTACAAACAGACAGTTTCAAAACTGCTCTCTCAAAAGATATGTTGAAATCTGTGTGTTGAATGCACATATCAGAAAGTTGTTTCTCAGAGTGCTTCTGTGTAGTTTTTATGTGAAGATATTCCCTTTTCCACCAGAGGTTGCAAAGGGCTCCAAATATCCACTTGCAGATTCTACAAAAAGAGAGTTTCAAAACTGTTCTATCACAAGATAGGTTCAAGACTATGAGATGAATGCACACATCACAAAGAAGTTTCTCAGAATCCTTCTGTGTGTTTTTTATGTGAACATATTTCCCTTTTCACCATGGGCTGCAAAGGGCTCCAAATATCCACTTGCAGATTCTACAAAAAGAGAATTTAAAAACTGCTCTACCAAAAGATATGTTCAACTCTGTGAGATGAATGCACACATCACAAAGAAGTTTCTCAGAATGCTTCTGTGTAGTATTTATGTGAAGAGAGATCCTTTTTCACCGTAGGCCTCAAAGCACTCCAAATATCCACTTGCAGATTCTACAAAAAGAGTGTTTCAAAACTGCTCTATCAAAAGGAAGGTTCAACTCTCTGAGTTGAATGCACACATCACAAAGAAGCTTCTGGGAATGCTTCTGTTTAGCTTTTATGTGAAGATATTTCCTTTTCTACCATAGGCCTCAAAGCACTCCAAATATCCACTGGCAGATTCTACAAAACGAGTGTTTCAAAACTTGTCAATCGAAAGGAAGTTTCAACTCTGTGACTTGAATGCACACATCACAAAGAAGTTCCTGAGAATGCTTCAGTCTAGTTTTTATGTGGAGATATTTCCCTTTCCAGCTTAGGCCTCAAAGTGCTCCAAATATCCACTAGCAGATTCTACAAAAAGAGTGATTCAAAACTGTTCCATCAAAAGGAACGTTCAACTCTGTGTTTTGAATGTATACAACACTAAGAAGTTTCTTGCAATGTTTCTAACTAGTTTTTATGTGAAGATATTTCCTTATCTAGCATACTCGTCAAATGGCTGAAAATATCCACTGGGCAACACTACTAAAAGTGCGTTTCAAAACTGCTGTTTCAAAAGGGAATGTTCAAATCTGCTATTTGAATGCACACATCACAAAGAAGTTTGTGAGAATACTTCTGTCTAATTTTTATGTGAAGATATTTCCTTTTCCAGCATAGACCTCAAAGCTCTCCAAATATCCACTTGCTGATCCTACAAAAAGAGTGTTTCAATACTGCTCTCTCAAAAGGAAGGTTCAACATTGTGAGTTGAATGGACACATCAAAAGATGTTCCTGAGAATGCTTCTGTCTAGTTTTTAAGTGAAGATATTTCCTTTTCCATCATAGGCCTCAAAGCGCTTCAAATATACACTTGCTCAATCAAAAGAAATGTTCAACTCTGAGAGATGAATGCACATATCACAAGGAAGTTTCTTATAATGCTTCTTTGTAGTTTTTAAGGGAAGATATTTCCTTTTCCACGATAGACCTCAAAGCGCTCCAAATATCCACTTGCAGATTCTACAAAAAGAATGTTTCAAAACTACTCAATCAAGTGAAATGTTCAACTCAGTGAAATGTATGCACACATCACAAAGAAGTTTCTCAGAATGCTTCTGTGTAGTTTTTATGTGAAGATATTTCATTTTACTCCATCGGTCTCAAAGGGCTCCACAAAACCATTTGCAGATTCTACAAAAAGGGAATTTCAAAACTGCTCTAACAAAAGATAGGTTCAACTCTGCGAGGTGAATGCCCACAAAACAAAGAAGTTTCTCAGAATGCTTCTGTGTAGTTTTTATGTGAAGATATTATCTTTTCCACCATAGGCCACAAAGGCCTCCAAATATCCACTTGCAGATTCTACAAAAAGATGGTTTCAAAAGTACTCTCTCAAAAGATAGTTTCAACACTGTGAGTTGAATGCACACATCACAATGTAGTTTCTCAGAGTGCTTCTGTGTAGTTTTTATGTGAAGATATTTCCTTTTCCAACATAGTTTGCAAAGGGCTCCAAATATCCACTTGCAGTTTCTACAAAAAGAGAGTTTCAAAACTCCTCTGTCAAAATATATGTTCAACTTAGTGAGATGAATACACACATCACAAAGAAAAGAAGTTCTCAGAATGCTTCTTTCTAGTGTTTATGTGAAGATATTTCCTTTTCCACCATAGGGCACATAGGGCTCCAAATATCTACTTCCAGATTCTACAAAAAGAGAACTTCAAAACTACTTTATCAAAAGATAGGTTGGATTCTGTGAGATGAACGCACACATCACAAAGTGATTTCTCAGAATGCTTCTGTGTAGTTTTTATGTGAAGATATTTCCTTTTCCACCATCGCCACAAAGCGCTCCAAATATCCACTTGCAGATTCTACAAAAGGAGAGTTTCAAAATTGCTGAATCAAAATAAAAGTTCAACTCTGTGAGATGAACGCACACAAAATAAAGGTGTTTCTGACAATGCTTCTGTGTAGATTCTATGTGAATATATTTCCTTTTCCAGAATAGGCCTCAAAGCGTGGCAAATATCCAATTGCAGATTCTACCAAAAGAGGTTTTCAATACTGCTCAATCCAATGAAAGATTCAACCACATGAGATGAGTGCACGCATCACAAAGAACTTTCTCAGAATGCTTCTGTGTAGTTTTTATGTGAAGATATTTCGTTTTCTACCATAGGCTGCAAAGGTCTCCAAATATCCACTTGCAGATTATACAAAAAGGGAGATTCAGAACTTCTGTGTCAAAAGATAAGTTCAACTCTGTGAGATGAATGCACACATTACAAAGTAGTTTCTCAGAATTCTTCTGGGTAGTTTTTATGTGAAGAGATTTTCTTTTCCACAGTAGGCCTCAAAGCACTCCAAATATCCTCTTGCAGATTCTACAAAAATAGTGTTTCAAAACTGCTCAATCAAAGGAAAGTTCCAACTGTGTGAGTTGAATGCACACATCACAAAGAAGTTCCTCAGAATGCTTCTGTGTAGTTTTTATGTGAAGATATTTCCTTTTCCACAATAGGCCTCCAAGGGCTCAAATACCCACTTGCAGATTCTACTAAAAGAGTGTTTCCAAACTGCTCAATCAAAAGAAAGGTTCAACTGTGTCAGATGAGTGCACTGAAACAAAGAAGTTTCTGAGAATGCTTTTGTAAATTTCTATGTGAAGATAATTACTTTTCCAAAATAGGCCCCAAAGCGCTCCAAATATCCACTTGCAGATTGTACAAAAAGAGTGTTTCAAAACTGCTCAATGAAATGAAAGGTTCAACTCGGTGAGGTGAATGCATACATCACAAAGAAGTTCCTTAGAATGCTTCTGTGTAGTTTTTATGTGAAGATATTTCCTTTTCCACCGTAGGCCTCAAAGCAGTCCAAATATCCAACTGCAGGTTCTACAAAAAGAGTGTTTCAAAATTGCTCAATCAAAAAAAAGGTTCAATTCTGAGAGATGAATGCACACATTACAAAGAAGTTTCTCAAAATGCTTCTGTGTAGTTTTTATATGAAGATATTTCCTTTTCCAAAATAGGCCCCCAAGGACTCCAAATATCCACTTGCAGATACCACTAAAAGACTTTTCAAACTGCTCAATCAAAAGTGAGGTTCATCTCTATGAGATGAATGCACACATCACAAAGGAGTTTCTCTGAAACCTTCTGTGTAGTTTTTATGGGTAGATATTGTGTTTTCCACCATCGGTCCCAAAGGGCTCCAAATAACCACTTTCAGTTTCTACAAAAACAGAATTTCAAAACTGCTCTATCAAAAGATAAGTTCAACTCTGTGAGTTGAATGCAGTCATCACAAAGAAGTTTCGCAGAATGCTTCTGTGTATATTTTATGTGAAGATATTCCCTTTTCCACCATAGGCCACAAAGCACTCCAAATATCCACTTGCAGATTCTACAAAAAGAGTGTTTCAAAACTGCTCTTTCAAAAGATAGCTTCAATTCGGTGAGATGAATGCACACATCACAAACAAGTTTCTCCTAATGCTTCCGTGTAGTTTTTATGTGAAGATATTTCCTTTTCCACCATAGGCCTCAAAACCCTCCAAATATCCACTTGCAGATTCTACAAAAGGCTTATTTCAAAACTGCTCAATCAGAAGAAATGTTCAACACTGTTAGATGAATGCACACATCATAAAGAAGTTTCTCCAAATGCTTCTGTGTAGTTTTTATTTGCAGATATTTCCTTTTCCTCTGTAGGCCTCAACGCGCTCCAAATATCCACTAGCAGATTCTACAAAAACAGATTTTCAAAACTGCTCAATCAAAACAAAGGTCCAACTCTGTGAGATGAATACCCACATCACAAAGTAGTTTCTCAGAATGCTTCTGTGTAGTTCTTATGTGAAGATATTTCCTTTTTCACAAAAGACCTCTATGGTTTCCAAACATCCACTTGCATATTCTACTAAAAGAATGTTTCCAAACTCCTCAATCAAAAGAAAGGTTCAACTCTGTGAGATGAATGCACTCGAAACAAAGAAGTTTCTCAGAATGCTTCTGTGTAGTTTTTATGTGTCGATATTTCCTTTTCCACAATAGGCCTCAAAGTGCTCCAAATATCCACTTGCAGATTCGACAAAAAGAGTGTTTCCAAACTGCTCAATCAAATGAAATATTCCACTCTGTGAGATAAATGCACACATCACAAAGAAGGTTCTCACAATGCTTCTGTGAAGTTTTGAGGGAAGAAATTTCCTTTTCCATCAACGGCAACAAAGGGCTCCAAATATCCACTTGCAGATTCTACAAAAAGAGAATTTCAAAACTGCTCTATCAAAAGATAGGTACAACTCTGCGTGTTGAATGTACACATCATAAACAAGTTCCTCTGAATGCTTCTGTGTAGTTTTTATGTAAACATATTTCCTTTTCAACCATAAGCCTCAAGGCGCTCCAAATATCCACTTGCAGATTCTACAAAAAGAGTGTTTCCAAACTACTCAATCAAAAGAAAGGTTCAACTCTGTGAGATGAATGCACACAAAACAAATAAGTTTCTGAGAATGCTTCTGTGTAGTTATTATGTGAAGATATTTCCTTTTCCACAATGGTCATGAAAGTGCTCAAATATCAACTTGCAGATTCGACAAGAAAAATGTTTCAAAACTGCCCAATCAAATGAAAGTTTCAACTCTGTGAGATGAATGCACACATAACAAAGTTGTTTCTGAGAATGCTTCTGTGGTTTTCGTGGGAAGATATTTCCTCTTTCACCATTGGCCACAAAGGGCTCCAAATAACCACTTGCAGATTTTACAAAAAAGTCTGAAAACCGCTATCAAAAGACAGGTTCAAATCTGCGAGTTCAATGCACACATCACAAAAAAGTTTCTCAGAATGCTTCTGTGTAGTTTTTATGTGAAGATATTTCCTTTTCCACCATAGGCCTAAAGTGCTCCAAATATTCATTTTCAGAATCTGCTAAAAGAGGGTTTCAAAACTGATCAATGAAAAGAAAGTTTCAAATCGTGAGATAAATGCACACAAAACAAAGAATTGTCTGAGAATGCTTCAGTGTAATTTTTATAAGAAAATATTCCCTTTTCCACACTAGGCCTCAAAGGGCTCCAAATATCCACGTGCAGATTCTACAGAAATAGTGTTTCAAAACTGTTCAATCAAATGAAATGTTCAACTATGTTAGATGAATTCACGCATCACAAGGAGTTTCTCAGAATGCTTCTGTGTAGTTTTTATGTGAAGATATTTCATTTTCCACCATTGGCCTCAAAGCGCTCCAAATATCCACTTGCAGATTCTACAAAAGAGTGTTTCAAAACTTCCCAATCAAAAGAAAGGTTCGACTCTGTGAGATGAATACTCACATCACAAAGAATTTTCTCAGAATGCTTCTGTGTAGTTTTTATGAGAAGACATTTCCTTTTCCACAATAGGTCTCCAAGGGTTTCAAATATCCATTTGCAGATTCTAGTAAAAGAGTGTTTCCAAACTGTTCAAAGAAAAGAAAGTTTCAACTCAGTGAGACGAATGCAGACATCACAAAGAAGTTTCTAAGAATGGTTCTGTGTCGATTTTTTGTGAAGATACTTCCTTTTCCACAATAGGCCTCAAAGTAATCCAAAGATCCACTTGTATATACTACAAAAGAGTGTTTCAAAACTGCTAAATCAAACGAAATGTTCAACTCTGTGAGATGAATGGAGACATCAGAAAGTAGTTTCTTAGAATGCCTCTGTGTAGTTTTTATGGGAAGATTATTCGTTTTCCACCATCGGCCACAAAGGCTCCAAAGGGCCAGAAAGAGTTCCAAAGGGCAGATCCTACAAAAAGAGATTTACAAAACTGCTCTATCAAAGAAAGCTACAACTATGTGACATGAATGCACACGTCACAAAGAAGTTTCTGTGAGTGTTTCTGTGTAGTTTTTATGTGAAGATATTTCCTTTTCCTCAAAAGGACTCAAAGCACTCAAAATATCCCTTGCAGATTCTACCAAAAGGGTGTTTCAAAACTGCTCAATCAAATGAAATGTTCAACTATGTTAGATGAATTCACGCACCACAAGGAGTTTCTCAGAGTGCTTCTGTGTAGTTTTTATGTGAAGATATTTCATTTTCCACCATTGGCCTCAAAGCGCTCCAAATATCCACTTGCAGATTCTACAAAAAGAGTGTTTCAAAATTTCCCAATCAAAAGAAAGGTTCAACTCTGTGAGATGAATACTCACATCTCAAACAAGTTTCTCAGAATGCTTCTGTGTAGTTTTTATGAGAATATATTTCCTTTTCCACAATAGGCCTCCAAGGGTTTCAAATATCCATTTGCAGATTCTAGTAAAAGAGTGTTTCTAAACTGTTCAAAGAAAAGAAAGTTTCAACTCAGTGAGACGAATGCACATATCACAAAGAAGTTTCTGAGAATGCTTCTGTGTAGATTTTTTGTGAAGATACTTCCTTTTCCACAATAGGCTGCAAAGCGATCCAAAGATCCACTTGTAGATACTACAAAGGAGTGTTTCAAAACTGCTAAATCAAATGAAATGTTCAACTCTGTGAGGTGAATGGAGACATCAGAAAGTAGTTTCTCAGAATGCTTCTGTGTACTTTTTATGGGAAGATTATTCGTTTTCCACCATCGGCCACAAAGGGCTCCAAATAACCACTTGCAGATCCTACAAAAAGAGATATACAAAACTGCTCTATCAAAAGAAAGCTACAACAATGTGAGATGACTGCACAAGTCACAAAGAAGTTTCTTTGAGTGTTTCTGTGTAGTTTTAATGTGAAGATATTTCCTTTTCCCCAAAAGGACTCAAAGCGCTAAAAATATCCCTTGCAGATTCTACCAAAAGAGTGTTTCAAAACTGCTCAATCAAATGAAAGGTTCAACTCGGCGACCTGAATACACACATCACAAAGTAGTTTCTAAGAATGCTTCTGTGTAGTTTTTATGGGAAGACATTACCTTTTCCACCATCGGCCATAAAGGGCTCGAAATAAACACATGCAGATTCTACAAAAAGAGAGTTTCAAAACTGCTCTATCAAAAGATAGGTTCAACTCTGTAAGTTGAATGCACACATCAAAAAGAAGTTTCTCAGAATGCTTCTGTGTAGTTTCTATTTGAAGATATTTGCTTTTCAACATAGGCCTCAAAGCACTCCAAATATCCACTTACAGATTCTACTAAAAGAGAGTTTCAAAACTGCTTAATCAAAAGAAAGTACAACTCTGTGAAATGAATGCACGCATCACAAAGATGTTTCTCAGAATGCTTCTGTGTAGTTTTTATGTGAAGATATTTCCTTTTCCATAACAGGCCTGAAAGCACTCCAAATATCCATTGCAGATTCCACAAAAAGAGTGTTTCAAAACTCCTCTATCAAAAGGAAGATTCAACTCCATGAGATGAATGCAAACGTCACAAAGAAGTTTGTCAGAATGCTTCTGTGTAGTTTTTATGTGAAGACATTTCCTTTTCCACCATAGGCAGCAAAGGGCTTCAAATATCATCTTGCAGATTCTACAAAAAGAGAGTTTCAAAACTTCTCTATCAAAAGATAAGTTCAACCCTGTGCGTTGAATGTGCACATCACAAAGAAGTTTTTCAGAATGCTTCTGTGTAGTTTTTATATGAAGCGATTTCCTTTTCCACAATAGGCCTCCAAAGGCTCCAAATATCCACTTGCAAATTCTACTAAAGGAGTGTTTACAAACTGCTCAACCAGAAGAAAGGTTCAACTCTGTGAGATGAATGCACACATCACAAAGAAGTTTCTCAGAATGCTTCTGTGTAGTTTTTCCTTTTCTACAATAGGCACCCAAGGACTCCAAATATCCAATTGCAGATTCTACTAAATGAGTGTTTCCAAACTGCTCAATCAAGAGAATGGTTCATCTCTGTGAGATGAATGTTCACATGACTAAGAAGTTTCTCAGAACGCTTCTGTGTACTTTTTATGTGAAGATACTTCCTTTTCCACCATAGGCATCAAAGGTCTCCAAATATCCACTTGAATATTCTACAAAAAGAAAGTTTCAAAACTGATATATCAAAACTTAGGTTCAACTCATTGAGATGAATGCACACATCACAAGGAATTTTCTCATAATGATTCTGTGTAGTTTTTCTGTGAAGATATTCCCTTTTCCAAAATGGGCCTCAAAGCACTACAAATGTACACTTGCAGATTCTACAAAAAGTGTGTTTCAAAACTGCTCAATGAAAAGAAAAGTTCAACTCTGTCAGATGAATGCACATATCACAAAGCAGTTTGTCAGAATGTTTCTCTATAGTTTTATTTTAAGAAATTTCCTTTTCCACCACTGGCCTCAAAGCGTTTGAAATGTACAATTGCAGATTCTACAAAAAGAGTGCTTCAAAGCTGCTCAATCAAAAGAAATGTTCAAATCTTTGAGATAAATGCACACCTTACAAAGAAGTTCCAGAATCTTTCTGTCTAGTTATTTTGTGAAAGTATTTCTTTTTCCACCATATGCCTCAAAGTGATCCAAATATCCACTTGTAAATTCTACATAAAGAGTGTTTCAAAACTGCTCCATCGAAAGTAAGGTTAAACTCTGTGAGATGAATGCACACATCACGAAGAAGTTTGTCAGAATGTTTCCGTCTAGTTTTTATGTGAAGATATGTCCCTTTACAGCATAGACCTCAAAGGGCTCCAAATGTCCACTGGCAGATTCTATAAAAGGAGTGTTTCCAAACTGTCCAATCAAAGAAAGGTTCCATTCTGTCATTTGAATTCACACATTGCAAAGAAGTTTCTCAGAATGCTTCTGTCTACTTTTTATGTGAAGATATTTCCTTTCCCACCATAGGCCTTAAAGCGCTCCAAATGTCCACTTGCGGATTCTACAAAAAGAGTGTTTCCAAACTGCTCAATCAAAAGACAGCTTCAACTCTGTGAGGTGATTGAACACATCACAAAGTATTTTCTCAGAGTGATTCCGTCTAGTTTTTATGTGAAGATATTTCCTTTTCCAGCATAGGCCTCAAAGCACTCCAAATGTACAATTGTGGATTCTTCAAAAACGGTGTTTCAAAAATGTTCATTGAAAAGAAATGTTCAACTCTGTGAGATGAATGCACACATCACAAAGTGGTTTGTTAGAATGTTTCTGTATAGTTTTTATGAGAAGATAATTCCTTTTCCACCATAGTCCTTGAAGCACTCTAAATGTCTAATTGCAGAATCTACAAAAAGTGAGTTTCAAAGCTGCTAAATAAAAAGAAATTTTCAACTCTGTGAGATGAATGCAAACATCACAAATAAGTTTCTCACAATGCTTCTGTCTAGTTATTATGTTAAGATATTTCGTTTTCCACCATAGGCTTCAAACCACTCCAAATGTCCACTTGCAAATTCTACAAAAAGAGTGTTTCAAAACTGCTCAATTGCAAGTAAGGTTCAAATCTGGGAGATGAATGCACACATCACAAAGAAGTTTCTCAGAATGCTTCTGTTTAATTATTATGTGAAGCTATTTTGATTTCCACCTCAGGTCTCAAAGCGTTCCAAATGTCCACTTGCAGATTCTACAAAAAGAGAGTTTCAAAACTGCTAAATCGAAAGTAAGCATCAACTCTGTGAGATGAATAAACATATCACAAAGAAGTTTGTCAGAATTCTTCTGTCTAGTTTTTATGTGAAGATATTTCCTCTTCCACCATAGCTCGCAAAGCGCTCCAAATGTCCACTTACAGATTCCTCAAAAAGATTGTTTCAAAACTGTTTAGAGAAAGGAAAAGTTCAACTCTATGAGATGAATGCAGACATCACAAAGAATTTCCTCAGAAAGCTTCTGTCTAGTTCTTATGTGAACATATTTCCTTTTCCACCATAGGCCTCAAAGCGCTCCAAATGTACACTTGCAGTTTCTACAAAAAGAGTGTTTCAAAACCGCTCAATCAGAAGAAAGTTTCAACTCCTTGAGATGAATGCACACATCACAGAGAATTTTCTCAGAATGATTCTGTATAGTTTTTATGTGAAGATATTTCCTTTTCCACAGTAGGCCTCAAAGCACTCCAAACGTCCACTTGCAGATTCTACGAAAAGAGTGTTTCAAAGTTGTTCAGTCGAAAGTAAGGTTGAATTCTATGAGATGAATGCACATTTCACAGAGAATTCTGTCAGAATACTTCTGTCTAGTTTTTATGTGAAGATATTTCCTTTTCCACCATAGGCCACGAAGTGCTCTCAATGACCACATGCAGATTCTTCAAAAAGAGTGTTTCTAAACTGCTCCATCAAAAAAACGTTCTACTCTGTGAGATGAATGAACACATCACAAAGAAGTTTGTCAGAATGCTTCTGTCTTGTTCTTAAGTGAAGATATCTCCTTTTCCACCATAGGCTGCAAAGTGCTCCATATTTACACTTGAAGATTCTACAAAAACAGAGTTTCCAAACTACTCAATCAAAAGAAAGGTTCAACTCTGTGAGATTAATATACACATCACAAAGGAGTTTGTCAGAATGCTTCTTTCTAATTTCTAGGTGAAGATATTTCCTTTTCCACCATAGGCCACAAAGCACTCGAAGTGTCCACTTGCACATAGGATAAAAAGCTTGCTTGAAAACTGTCCAATCAGAATTAAGGTTCAACTCTGTGAGATGAATGTACATATCACAAAGAAGCTTGTCAGATTGCTTCTGACTAGTTTTTATGTGAAGATATTTCCTTTACCACCATAGGCCTCAAAGTGCTCCAAATGTCCACATGCAGATTCTACAAAAGGAGTGTTTTCAAACTGCTCAATCAAAAGAAAGGTTCAACTCTGTGAGATGATTGAACACATCACAAAGAAGTTTCTCAGAAAACTTCTGTCTAGTTTTTATGTGAAAATATTTCCTTTTCCACCGTAGGCCTCAAATCACCCCAAATGTCCCCTTGCAGATCCCATAAAAAAAGTGTTTCAAAGCTGCTCAATGAAAAGAAAGGTTCAACTCTGTGAGATGAACACAGACATCACAAAGATAGTTTCTCAGAATGCTTCCATTTAGTTATTATGTGAAGATATTTTGATTTCCACCTTAGGCCTGAAAGCGCTCCAAATGTCCACTTGCATATTCTAAAAAAAGAGTGTTTCAAAACCGCTCAATCAAAAGAGAGATTCAACTATGGGAGATGAATGCACACGTCACAAAATGTTTCTCAGAATGCTTCTGTCCTGTTCTTAAGTGAAGATATTTCCTTTTCCACCATAGGCCTAAAATCGCCCCAAATGTCCCCTTGAAGATCCCTTAAAGAGTGTCTCAAAGCTGCTCAATCAAAAGAAAGGTTCAACTCTGTGAAATGAATACAGAAATCACAAAGATAGTTTCTCAGAATGCTTCTGTCGAGTTATTATGTGAAGATATTTCGTTTTCCACCATAGGCCTCAAATCGCTCCAAATGTCCACTTGAAGATTCCAGAAAAAGTGTGTTTCAAAACAGCTCATTGGAAAGTAACGTTCAACTCTGCAAGATGAATGCACACATCACAAAGTAGTTTGTCAGAATGTTTCTATCTAGTTTTTATGTGAAGATATTTCCTTTTCCGCCATAGCACAAAAAGCGGTACAAATGTCCCCTTGCAGATTCTCCAAAAGGAGTGTTTCAAAACTGCTCAATCAAAAGAAATGTTCAACTCTGAGAAATGAATGAACACATCACAAAGGAGTTTCTCAGAATGCTTTGGTCTAGTTTTAAATTCAAGATATTTCCTTTTCCACCTTACGTCTCAAAGCACTCCAAATGTCCACTTTCAGATTCTACAAAAAGAGTGTTTCCAAACTACTCAATCAAAAGAAAGGTTTAACTCTGTGAGACGAATGCACACATCACAAAGAATTTTCTCAGAATGATTCTGTCTAGTTTTTAAATGAAGATATCTCCTTTTCCACCATAGGCTTCAAATCACTGCAAATATCCACTTGCAGATAGTACAAAAAGAGTGTTTCAAAACTGTTCAACCAAAAGTAAGGTTAAACTCTGTGAGATGAATGCACGTATCACAAAGAGGTTTGTCAGAATGCTTCTTTCTAGTTTTTATTTGAAGATATTTCCTTTTCCACCATAGGCCTCAAAGCACTTCAAATGTCCACTTGCAGATTCTACAAAAAAAGTGTTTCAAAACTGCTCAATCGAAAGTAAGGTTCAATACTGTGAGATAAATGCACACATTACAAAGAAATTTTTCATATGCTTCTGTCTAGTTTTTCTGAGAAGATATTTCCTTTCCCACCATAGTCCTCAAAGCGCTCCAAATGCCCACTTTCAGATTCTACAAAAAGAGTTTTTCAAACCTGTTCAACCAAAAGAATGGCTTAACTCTGTGAGAAGAATGCAGACAACACAAATAAGTTTCTCATACTGTTTCTTTCTAGTTATTATATGAAGACATTCCGTTATCCATCATAATCCTCAAAGCACTCCAATTGTTGACTTGCAGATTCTACAAAAAGGGTGTTTCAAAACTGCTCAATCAAAAGAAAGGTTCAACTCTGAAAGATGAATGCACACATCACAAGGAAGTTTTTCAGAAGGCTTCTGTCTAGTTTTAATGTGAAGCTATTTCCTATTCCAACAAATGCCTCAAAGCGCCGCAAATGTACACTTGCAGATTCTACAAAAAGGTGTTTCAAAACTGCTCAACGAAAACAAAGTTCAACACTGTGAGATGAATGCACACATCACAAAGAAGTTTTTCAGAATGTTTTCCTGTAGTTTTTATGGGAATATGTGTCCTTTTCCACCATAGATGTCAAAGCGCTCCAAATGTCCAATTGCATATTCTACAAAAAGAATGTTTCAATACTGCTCAATCAAATGAAGTTTCACCTCCATGAGATGAATGCACACATCAAAAGGAAGTTTCTCAGCATGCTTCTGTCTAGCTACTATGTGAAGTTATTTCGTGTTCCAACATAGGCCTCAATGGGCTCCAATGTCCAATTGCATATTCTACAAAAAGAGTGTTTCAAAACTGCTCAATCAAAAGAAAGGTTCAACTCTGTGAGATGAATGCACACATCACAAAGGAGTTTCTCAGAATCCTTCTGTCTAGTTTTTATGTGAAGGTATTTCCTTTTCTAGTAGAGGCAGTATAGCACTCCAAATATCCACTTGCAGATTCTACAAAAAGAGTGTTTCCAAACTTCTCAATCAAAAGAAAGGTTCGAGTCTGTGAGATGAATGCACACATAACAAAGAAGTTTCTCAGAATGCTTCTGTCTAGTTTTTATTCGAAGATATTTCCTTTTTCACCACAGACCTCAAAGCGCCCAAAACGACCAGTTGCAGATTCTACAAAAAGAGTTTGTCAAAATTGCTCAATGAAAGGAAAGTTACAACTCTCTAAGATGAATGCACATATCACAAAGAATTTTCTCAGAATGATTCTGTCTAGTTTTCATGTGAAGATATTTCCTTTTCCACAATATGCCTCAAAGCGCTCCAAATGTACAATTTTGGATTCTACAAAAAGAGTGTTTCAAAACTGCTCAATCAAAATAAAGTTTCAACTCCGTGAGATGAATTCACACCTCACAGATAAGTTTGTCAGAATGCTTCTGTCTAGTTTTTATGTGAAGATATTTACTTTTCCACCATAGACCAGCTAGTGATCCTAATGTCCACTTGGATATTCTACAAAAATATTGTTTCAAAGCTGCTCAATCAAAAGAAGGGTTCATCTCTGTGAGATGAATGCACATATCACAAAGTATTTTCTCAGAATGATTCTGTCTAGCTTTTATTTGAAGATAT
Organism: Pongo abelii; assembly: GCF_028885655.2. Classification (NCBI taxonomy): domain Eukaryota; kingdom Metazoa; phylum Chordata; class Mammalia; order Primates; family Hominidae; genus Pongo; species Pongo abelii. The sequence goes on along the minus strand of NC_072007.2, from coordinate 14,875,264 downwards.
TTCCTATTCTAACATGGGCCTCAAAGCGCCCCATATGTACACTTGCAGATTCTGCAAAAGGGTGTTTCAAAACTGCTCAATGAAAACAAAGTTCAACTCTGTGAGATGAATGCACACATCACAAAGAAGTTTGTCAGAATGTTTTTCTATAGTATTTAAGTGAAGATGTGTCCTTTTCCACCATAGGCATCAAAGCGCTCCAAATGTCCATTTTCAGATTCTACAAAAAGAGTGTTTCAATACTGCTCAATCAAAAGAAAGTTTCACAAGGTGAGTTGAATGCACACACCTAAAGGAAGTTTCTCAGAATGCTTTTTTATGGCTACTATGTGAAGATATTTCGTGTTCCACCATAGGCCTCTAAGCGCCCCAAATGTCCAATTGCAGATTCTACAAACAGAGTGTTTCAAAACTGCTCAATAAAAAGAAAGGTTTAACTCTGTGAGATTAATGCACACATCATAAAGGAGTTTCTCAGAATCCTTCTGTCTAGTTTTTATGTGAAAATATTCCCTTTTCTACTAGAGGCAGTATACCACTCCAAATATCCACTTGCAGGTTTTACAAAAATAATGTTTCCAAACTGCTCAATCAAAAGAAAGTTTCGAGTCTGTGAGGTGAATGCACACATCACAAAGAAGTTTCTCAGAATGCTTCTGTCTAGTTTTTATGTGAAGATATTTCCTTTTTCACCGTTGACCACAATGCACCCAAATGACCATTTGCAGATCCTGTGTCAAAACCGCCCAATGAAAAGAAAGGTTCAACTCTATGAGATGAATGCACATATCACAACGAATTTTCTCAGACTGATTCTGTCTACTTTTTATGTGAAGATATTACTTTTTCCATCATAGGCCCCAAAGCACTCCTAATGTCCACTTGCATATTTTACAAAAAGAGTGTTTCAAAGCTGCTAAATCAAAACAAAGATTCAACTCAGTGTGAGATGAATGGACACATCACAAAGAAATTTCTCATAATGCTTCTTTCTAGTTATTATATGAAGATATTTCGTTATCCACCATAGGCTTCAAAGCGATCCAAATGCCCACTTCCAGATTCTACAAAAAGAGTGTTTCAAAACTGCTCAATCAAAAGAAAGGTTCAACTCTGTAAGATGAATGCACACATCACAAATAAATTTTTCAGAAGGCTTCTGTCTAGTTTTTATGTGAAGATATTTCCTTTTCCACCATAGTCTTCAAAGCCCTCCAATGTCCACTTGCAGATTCTACAAAAAGAGGGTTTCAAAACTGCTCAATGAAAAGTAAATTTCAAATTTGTTAGATGAATGCACACATCACAAAGTAGTTTGTCAGCATGCTTATGTTTGATTTTTATTTGAAGATATTTCCTTTTCCACCATAGACCTCAAAGCACTCCAAATGTCCACTTGCAGATTCTACAAAAAGAGTGTTTCAAACTGCTCAATCTAAAGTAAGTTTCAACACTGTGAGATGAATGCACACATCACAAAGAAGTTGTTCAGAATGCTTCTGTCTGGTTTTTATGTGCAGATATTTCCTTTTCCACCATAGGCCCCCAAATCGATCTAAATGCCCACTTGCAGATTCTACAAAAAGAGTGTTTCAAAGCTGGTCAATCAAAAGAAATGTTCAACACTGTGAGATGAATGCACACATCATAAAGAAGTTCGTCAGAACACTTCTGTCTCATTTGTATGTGAAGATAATTCCTTTTCCACCACAGGCCACAAAGCACTCCAAATGTCCAGTTGCAGATTCTACAAATAGAGTGTTTCAAAACTGCTTAATGAAAAGTAAGGTTCAACTTTGTGAGATGAAAGCATACATCACAAAGAAGTTTGTCAGAATGCTTCTGCCTAGTTTTTATGTGAAGATATTTCCTTTTCCAGCATTGGTCTCAAGCGCTTCAAATGTCCACTTGCAGATTCTATAAAAAGTGTGATTCAAAATTGCTCAATCGAAAGTCAGGTTCAACTCTGTGAGACGAATGCACACATCACAAGCAAATTTGTCAGAATGCATCTGTCTAGTTCTTAAGTGAAGATATTTCCTTTTCCACCATAGGCCTCAAAGCGCTTCAATTGTCCACTTGCAGATTCTACAAAAAGAGTGTTTCAAAACTGCTCATCCAAAAGAAATGTTCAACTTTGTAAGATGAATGCATGCATCACAAAGAAATTTTTCAGAAGGCTTCTGTCTAGTTTTTATGTGAGAATATTTCCTTTTCCACCATAGGCCTCAAAATGCACAAACTGCCCACTTGCAGATTCTACAAAAAGAGTGCTTCAAAACTGCTCAATGAAAAGAAAGGTTCAACTCTCTGACATGAATGCACGCATCACAAAGAAGTTCTTCAGAATGCTTCTTTCTGGTTTTTGTGTGAAGATATTCCCTTTTCCACCATAGGCCTCAAAGCCCTCCAAATGTCCACTTGTAGATTCTGCCAAAAGAGATTTTCCAAACTACTGAATCAAAAGAATGATTCAAGTCAGTGACATGAATGCTCACATCACAAAGACAGTCTTCAGGATGCTTCTGCCTAGTTTTTATGTGAAGATATTTCCTTTTCTACCATAGACCTCAAACACTCCAATTGTCCACATGCAGACAGTACAAAAGGATGTTTCAAAACTGCAGAATCCAAAGTAAGGTTCAACTCTGTGAGACGAATGCACATATCACAAAGAAGTTTGTCAGATTGCTTCTACCTAGTTTTTATGGGAAGATATTTGCGTTTCCACCAGAGGTCCCAAAGTGCTCCAAATGTCCACTTGCACATTCTACAAAAAGCATGTTTCCAAACTGCTCAATCAAAAACAAGGTTTCTCAGAATGCTTCTGTTCAGTTTTTATGTGAAGATATTTCCTTTTCCACAGTAGTCAGTATAGCACTCCAAATATCCACTTGCAGATTGTACAAAAAGAGTGTTTCCAAACTGCTCAATCAAAAGAAAGGTTGGAGTCTGTGAGATGAATGCACACATCACAAAGAAGTTTCTCAGATGCTTCTGTCTAGTTTTTATGAGAAGATATTTCCTTTTCCACCATAGGCCTGAAAGTGCTCCAAATGACCATTTGCAGATTCTACAAAAAGAGTGTGTCAAAACTGCTCAATGAAAAGAAAGGTTCAACTCTCTAAGATAAATGCACATATCACAAAGTATTTTCTCAGAAAGATTCTGTCTAGTTTTTTATGTGAAGATATTTCCTTTCCACCCTAGTCCTCAAAGCGGTCCAAATATACACTTTCAGATCCTTCAAAAAGATTGTTTCAAAACTACTCAATTAAAAGAAAGTTTCAACTCTGTGAGATGAATGCACACATCACAAAGAAGTTTGTTGGAATGTTTCTGTGTAGTTTTTATGTGAAGATATTTAGTTTTCCAACATAGGCCTCATAGCGCTCATAATGTCCACTTGCAGATTCTACCAAAACAGTGTTTCAAAGCTGCTCAATGAAAACAAATTTTCAACTCTGTGAGATGAATGCGCACACCACAAGGAAGTTTCTCAGACTGCTTCTATTAATTATGTAAAGTTATTTCATTTTCCAACATAGGCTTCAAAGCCCTCCAGATGTCCACCTGCAGGTTCTACAAAAAGATTGTTTCAAAACTGCTCAATTGCAAGTAAGTTTCAACTCTGTGAGATGCATGCACACATCACAAAGAAGTCTGTCATACATCTTTTGTCTAGTTTTTATGTGAAGATATTGGCTTTTCCACCTTAGTCTGCATAGCGCTCCAAATATCCAATTGCAGATTCCACAAAAAGAGTGTTTCAAAACAGCTCAATCAAAAGAAAGATTCAATTCTGCTTTCAATTCTTTATGTACCCACTAGTCATTGAGGAGGAGGTCGTTGAATTTCCATGTAGTTGAGTGGTTTTGAATGGGTTTCGTAATCCTGAGTTCTAGTTTGATTGCATTGTGGTCTGAGAGACAGTTTGTCATAAATTCTGTTCTTTTTCATTTGCAGAAGAAAGCTTTACTTCCAACTATGTGGTCAGTTTTGGAGTAGGTGTGGTGTGGTGCTGAAAAGAATGTATATTCTGTTGATTTGGGGTGGAGAGTTCTGTCGATGTTTATTAGGTTCACTTGGTGCAGAGCTGAGTACAATTCCTGGGGATCCTTGTTAACTTTCTGTCTCGTTGATCTGTCTAATGTTGACAGTGCGGTGTTAAAATCTCCCATTATTATTGTGTGGGAGTCTAAGTCTCTTTGTAGGTCACTCAGGGCTTGCTTTATGAATCTGGGTTCTCCTGTATTGGGTACATATATATTTAGAATAGTTAACTCTTTTGTTGAATTGATCCCTAGAAACCTTAGGCACTACCATGCAGGACATAGACATGGGCAAGGACTTCATGTCTAAAACACCAAAATCAATGGCAACAAAAGCCAAAGTTGACAAATGGGATCTAATTAAACTAAAAAGCTTCTGCACAGCAAAAGAAACTACCGTTGGCGTGAACAGGCAACCTAAAAATGGGAGAAAATATTTGCAACCTACTCATCTGACAAAGGGCTAATATCCAGAATCTACAATGAACACCAACAAATTTACAAGAAAAAAACAAACAAACCCATCAAAAAGTGAGCAAAGGATATGAACAGACTCTTCTCAAAAGAAGACATTTATGCAGCCAAAAGACACATGAAAAACGTTCATCATCACTGGCCATCAGAGAAATGCAAATCAAAACCACAATGAGATACCATTGCACACCAGTTAGAATGGTGATCATTAAAAAGTCAGGAAACAACAGGTGCTGGAGAGGATGTGGAGAAATAGGAAAACTTTTACACTGTTGGTGGGACTGTAAACAAGTTCAACCATTTTGGAAGTCAGTGTGGCGATTCCTCAGGGAACTAGAACTAGAAATACCATTTGACCCAGCCAACCCATTACTGAGTATATACGTAAAGGACTATAAATCATGCTGCTATAAAGACACATGCACACGTATGTTTATTGCGGCACTATTCACAATAGCAAAGACTTGGAACCAACCCAAATGTCCAATAATGATAGACTGGATTAAGAAAATGTGGCACATATACACCATGGAATAGTATGTAGCCATAAAAAATGATGAGTTCATGTCCTTTGTAGGGACATGGATGAAACTGGAAATCATCATTCTCAGTAAACTATCGCAAGGACAAAAAACCAAACACTGCATGTTCTCACTTATAGATGGGAATTGAAAAATGAGAACACATGGACACAGGTAGGGTAACATTACACTCTAGGGACTGTTGTGGTTGGGGAGGGGGGAGTAATAGCATTAAGAGATATACCTAATGCTAAATGATGATTTAATGGGTGCAGCACACCAGCATGGCACATGTACACATATGTAACTAACCTGCACATTGTGCTCATGTACCCTAAAACTTAAAGTATTATAATAATAATAATGAAAAGGTTCAATTCTGTGAGATGAATGTACACATCACAAAGAGGTTTCTCAGAATGCTTCTGTCTAGCTCTTAAGTGAAGATATTTCCTTTTCCACCATAGGCCTCAAAGCGCTCCAAATGTCCTCTTGCAGATTCTACAAAAAGAGTGTTACAAAACTGATCAATCAAAAGAAAGTCCAACTTTGTCAATTGAATACACACACCCCAAAGAAGTTTGTCAGAATGAGTCTATCTAGATTATATGTGAATATATTTCCTTTTGCACCATAGCTCACAAAGTGCTCCAAATGTCCACTTGCAGATTCTACAAAAAACGTGTTTCAAAACTGCTCCATCAAAAGTAAGGTTCAACTCTAGGAGATGAATGCACACATCCAAAAGAAGTTTTTCAGAATGATTCTGTCTAGTTTTTATATGAAGATATTTCCTTTTCCACACTAGGCCTCAAAGTGTTCCAAATGTCCACTAGCAGATTCTGCAAAAAGAGTGTTTCCAAACTTCTCAATAAAAAGAAAAGTTCAAGTCTGTGAGGTGAATCCACACTTCACAAAGAAGTTTCTCGGAATGCTTCTGTCTAGTTTTTACGTGAAGATAATTCCTTTTCCACCATAGGCCTCAAAACTCTCCAAATATACACTTGCACATTCTACAAAAACAGTGTTTCAAAACTGCTCAATGAAAAGAAAGGTTCAAATCTGTAAGATGAATGCACACATCACAAAGAAGTTTGTCACAATGTTTCTGTATAGTTTTTATGTGAAGATACTTTCTTTTCCAACATAGTCTTCAATGCGCTCCAAATGTCCACATGCAGATTGTACAAAGCGTTTCAAACCTGTTCAATCAAATGAAAGGTTCAAACCTGTGTGATGAATGCACTCATCACAAGGAAATTTGTCAAAGTGCTTCTGTCTAGTTTTTGGGAATATATTTCCTTTTCCAAGATAGACCTCAAACACTCCAAATGTCCACTTGCAGAGAGTACAAAAAGGGTGTTTCAAAACTGTTCAATCAAAAGTAAGGTTCAACTCTGTGAGATGAATGCATATATCACAAAGAAGTTTGTCAGAATGCTTCTGCCTAGTTTTTATGTGAAGATTTTTTTTTCACCATATGCCTCAAAACGCTCCAAATGTCCACTTACAGATTCTACAGAAAGAGTGTTTCCAAACTGCTCAATAAAAAGGAAGGTTCAACTATGTGGGAAGAACGCAAACATCACAAAGATATTTCTCAGAATGCTTCTGTCTAAGATTTCTGTGAAGATATTTCCTTTTCCACAATAGGACACAAAGCTCTTCAAATGTCCACTTGCAGATTCTGGAAAAAGGGTGTTTCCAAAGTACTCAATCAAAAGAAAGGTTCAACTCTGTGAGGTGAATGCGCCCATCACCAAGAATTTTCACAGACTGATTCTGTCTAGTATTTATGTAAAGATATCTCCTTTTCCAACATGGGCCACAAAGCACTCCAAATGTCCACTTGCAACTAGTTCAAAAAGGGTGTTTCAAAACTGCTCAATAAAAAGTAAGGTTGAACTCTGTGAGATGAATGAACATATCAAAAAGAAGTTCGTCAGAATGCTTCTGTCTAGTTTTTTTGTGAAGATATTTCCTTTTCCAACATAGGACTCAAAGAGCTCCAAATGTCCACTTGCAGATTCTGGAAAAAGATTCTTTCCGAACTGCTCAACCAAAAGAAAGGTTCAACTCTGAGAGAAGAATGCACACAACACCAAGAGTTTTCTCAGACTGATTTTGTCTAGTTTTTATGTTAAGATATCTCCTTTTTCACCATAGGCCAAAAAGCACTCCAAATGTCCACTTACACCTAATTTAAAAAGGGTGTTCCAAAACTGCTCAATCAAAAGTAAGGTTGAACTCTGTGAGATGAATGCACATATCACAAAGAAGTTTGTCAGAATGCTTCTGTCTAGATTTTATGTGAAGATATTTCCATTTCCACCATGGGCTTCAAAGCACTCCAAATGTCCACTTGCAGATTCTACAGAAAGAGTGTTTCCAAACGGCTCAGTCAAAAAAAAATTCAACTCGCTGAGCTGAGTGCAACCATTACAATGAAGTTTCTCAGAATTCTTCTGTCTCATTTTTATATGAAGATTTTTCCTTTTCTGCCATATTCTTCAAAGCCCTCCTAATGTCCAATTGCAGAGTCTACAAAAAGAGTGTGTTAAAACTGCTGAATCAAAAGAAATGTTCAACTCTGTGAGATGAATGCACACATCACCAAGAATTTTCTCAGAATGATTCTGTCTAGTTTATACGTGAAGATATTTCCTTTTCCACCATAGGCCTGAAAGCGCTCCAAAAGTACACTTGCAGATTCTACAAAACGAGTGTTTCAAAACTGCTCAATGAAAAGAAAGATTCATCTCTGTGAGATGAATGCACACATTACAAACAAGTTTGTCAGAATGTTTCTGTATAGTTTTTATGTGAAGATATTTCCTTTTCCACCTTAGGATTCAAAGCGCTCCAAACGCCCAATTGCAGATTATGCAAAAAGAGTGTTTTAAAGCTGCTAAACCAAAAGAAAGTTTCAACTCAGTGAGATGGATGCACATATCAAAGAACTTTCTCAGAATGCTTCTATCTAGTTATTATGTGAAGATATTTCGTTTTCTACCATAGGCCTCAAAGCGCTCCAACTGTCCGCTTGGAGATTATACAAAAGTGTGTTTCAAAACTGCTCAGTCAAAAGCAAGATTCAGCTCTGTGAGATGGATGCACACTTCCAAAAGAAGTTTTTCAGAATTCTTCTGTACAGTTTTTATGTGAAGATATTTCCTTTCCACCATTGGCCTGAAAGTGCTCCAAATGTTCACTTGCAGTTTGCACAAAATGGGTGTTTCAAAACTTCTCAATCAAAAGAAAGATTCAACACTGTGAGATGAATGCACACATTACAAAGAAGTTTCTCAGAATGCTTCTGTCTAGTTATTTAATTAATATATTTCCTTTTCCACGACAGACCTCCAAGCACTCCAAATGTCCACTTGCAGATTCTGCAAAAAGTGAGTTTCGAAATTACTCAATCAAAAGAAATGTTCAATTCTGTGAGATGAATGCACATATCACAAAGGCGTTTGTCAGAATGCTTTTGTCTAGTTTTTATTTGAAGATATTTCCTTTTCCTCCATAGATTTCAAAGCACTCAAATATCCTCTTGCAGATAGTACAAAAAGGGTGTTTCAAAACTGTGCAAGCAAAAGTTCAACTCTGTGAGTTGAATCCACATATCACAAAGAAGTCTGTCAGAAAGCTTCTGTCAAGATTTTATGTGAAGATATATCCTTTTCCGCCACAGACTTAGAAGCGCTACAAATGTCAACTTGCATATAGTACAAAAAGGGTGTTTCAAAACTGCTCAATCAAAAGAAAATTTCAATCCCTGAGATGAATGCACACATCACAAATAAGTTTCTAAGAATGCTTCTGCCTAGTTATTATGTGAAGATATTTCGTTTTCCAACGTAGGCCTCAAAGCACTCCAAATGTCCACTTGCAGATCCTACAAAAAGAGTATTTCCAAATTCCTCAATCCAAGAAAGGTTCAACTCTGTGAGATGAATGCACACATCAGAAAGAAGTTTCTAAGAATGCTTCCGTGTAATTTTTATGTGAAGATATTTCCTTTTCCACCATAGTTCTCAAAGCGCTCCAAAAGTCCACATGCAGATTCGACAAAAAGAGTGTTTCAAAGCTGCTCAATCGATAGTGAGGTTCAACGCTGTGAGAGGAACGCACATATCACAAGGTAGTTTGTCAGAATGCTTCTGTCTAGTTTTTATGTGAAGATATTTCCCTTTCCACCATAGGCCTTAAGGTGCTCCAAAGGAACACCTATAGATTCTACAAAAAAAGTGGTTTAAAACTGCTCAATAAAAAGATATTTTCAACTCTGTGAGATGAAGGCACATATCACAAAGAAGTTTGTCAGAATGTTTCTGTGCAGTTTTGAAACACCCTTTTTTTATTATCTGCAAGTGGACTTTTGGAGTGCTTTGAGGCCTATGGTGGAAAAGGAAATATCTTCACATAAAAACTAAACAGAAAAATTCTGACAAACTCCTTTGGGATGCATGCATTCATCTCACAGAGTTGAAACTTTCTTTGCATTGAGCAGTTTTGAAACACCCTTTTTGTACTATCTGGAAGAGGACGTTTGGAGTGCTTTGAGGCCTATGGTGCAAAAGGAAATATCTACACATAAAATCTAGACAGACTCATACTGAGCAACTTCTTTGTGATGTGTGCATTCATCTCACAGTGTTGAAATTTTCTTTTGATTGAGCAGTTTTGAAACAGTCTTTTTGTAGACTATGCAAGCGAATATTTGGAGCACTTTGAGACCTATGGCGGAAAAGGAAATTTCTTCACATAAAAACTATACAGAACCGTTCTGACAAACTTCGTTTTGATGGGTGGGTTCATCTCATGAAGTTGAACCTTAGTTTTGATTGAGCAATTTTGAAACACTCTTTTTAGAGAATCTGCAAGTGGACAATTGTAGCGCTTTGAGGCCTATGGTGGAAAACGAAATATCTTCACATAAAAACTAGACAGAATCATTCTGAGAAAATTCTTTATGATGTGTGCATTTATCTCACAGTGTTTTACCCTAATTTTCACTGAGCAGTTTTGAAATACTGTTTTTGTAGAATCTGCAAGTGGACATTTGAGGGCTTTGAGGCCTATGGTGGAAAGAGAAATATCCTCACACAAAAATTAAACAGAAGCATTCTGAGAAACTTCTTTGTTATGTGTGAATTCCTTCCAAGGAGTTGAACCTTTGTTTTGATTGAACAGTTTGGAAACACTCTTTTTGTAGAATGTGCAGGGGGACATTTGGAGTTTTTTGAGTCCTAAGGTGGAAAAGGAAATATCTTCACATAAAAACTAGACAGAAGCATTCTGACAAACTTCTTTCTGATATGTGCATTCATCTCACAAAATAGAAACTTACTTTTGATTGAGCAGTTTTTCAACACCCTTTTTGTACTATCTGCAAGTGGACATTTGGAGTGCTTTGAGACCTATCGTGGAAAAGGAAGTATCTTCTCATAAAAACTAAACAGAAGAATTGTGCAAATTTCTTTATGACGTGTGCATTCCTCTCAATGAGTTGAAACGTTCTTTGACTGAGATGTTTGGAAACTCTCTTTTTGTAGAATCTGCAATTGGATGTATGGAGCCCTTTGAGGCCTATGGTGGAAAAGGAGGTATCTTCACTTAAGAACTAGACAGAAGAATTCTGAGAAACTTCATTGTGATGTGTGCATTCATCTCACAGACTTCAACCTTTCTTCTGATTGAGCAGTTTTGAAATGATTTTGTGGAATGTGCAAGTGGACATTTAGAGCGCTTAGCAGCCTATGCTGGAAAAGGAAATATCTTCACAAAAAAACTATACAGAAGAATTATCAGAAACTTCTGTGTGATGTGTGCATTCATCTCACAGAGATGAACGTTACTTTCGATTGAGCTCTTTCAAAACATGTTTTTTGTGGAATCTGCAAGTGCTTTGAGGCCAACGTGGAAAACTAAATATATTCACATAATAGCAAGACAAAAGGATTCTGAGAAACTTCTTCGAGATGTGTGCATTCATCTCACACACTTGAACTTTCCTTTTATTGAGCAGCTTTGAAAAACTCTTTTTGTAGAATCTGCAAGTGGACATTTGGAGTGCTTTGAAGGCTATGGTGGATAACGAAATATCTTCATGTAACAACTAGACAGAAGCATTCGGAGAAACTTCTTTGTGATGTTTGCATTTATCTCACAGCTTTGAACCTTTCTTTTGATTGAGCAGTTTGGAGACACTCTTTTTGTAGAATCTGCAAGTGTATATTTTGATCGCTTTGAGGCCCATGGTGCAAAAGGAAATATCTTCACTTAAAACCTAGACAGAATCATTCAGAGAAAATTATTTGTGATTGGTGAATTCATCTCACAGAGTTGAAACGTTCTTTCTATTGAACAGTTTGGAAACACTCTTTTTCTAAAATCTGCAAGTGGGTATTTGGAGCACTTTGAGGCCTATTGTGGAAGAGGAAGTATCTTGACTTACGAACTTGACAGAAGCATTCTGAGAAACTTCTTTGTGATGTGTGCATTCATCTCACAGAGTTGAACCACACTTTCAAATGAGCAGTTTTGAAACCCTCTTTTTGCAGAATCTGGAACTGGACAACTGGAGCACTTGAGGCCTATGGTGGGAAACGAAATATCTTCACATAATAACTAGAAAGAAGCATTCTGAGAAACTTCTTTGTGATGTGTGCATTCATATCAGAGATTTGAACTTTCTTTTGATTGAGTAGTTTGGAAACTATCTTTTTGTAGAATCTGGAAGTGGACATTCAGAGTGCTTTGAGGCCTATGGTGGAAAAGGGAATATCTTCACATAAAAGCTAGAAAGAAGCATTCAGACCAACTTCTTTGTGATATATGCATTCGTCTAACAGAGTTGAACCTTACTTTTGATTAAGCAGTTTTGAATCACCCTTTTTGTACTGTCTGCAAGTGGACATTTGGAGTGCTTTGAGGCCTATGGTGGAAAAGGAAATATGTTCATAAAAACCTAGACAGAATCAATCTGAGAAACTTCTTTATGATGGGTGCATTCATCTCACAGAGTTGAAACTTTCCTTTGATTGAGCAGTTTTAAACACTCTTTTTGTAGGATCTGAAAGTGGATATTTGGAGGCCTATGGTGGAAGAGGAAATATCTTCAATCAAGTAATAGACACAAGCATTTTGGGAAACTTTTTGTGATGTGTGCATTCATCTCACAGATTTGACCTTTCTTTTGATTGCATAGGTTGGAAACACTCTTTTGTAGAATCTGCAATGGGAGATCAGGAGCGCTTTGAGACCTATGGTGGAAAACAAAATATCTTCACATAATAACTAGACGCAACCATTCTGAGAAACTTCCTTGTGATGTGTGCTTTCACCTCATAGATCTTAAACATTCTTTTGAATGAGCAGCTTTGAAAAACTCTTTTTGTAGAATCTGCACGTGGACATTTGAAGCACTATGAGGCCCATGGTGGAAAAGCAAATATTTTCACATAAAAAGTATACAGAAAAATTATGACAAATTTCCTTGTGATGTGTGCATTCATCTCATGAAGTTGAAATTTTCTTTTCATTGAGCAGTTTTGAAACCCTGTTTTTGTAGGATCTGCAACAGGACATATGGAGTGCTTTCAGGCCAATGGTGGAAAAGTAAATATTTTCACCAAAAAAGTGCACAGAATAATTCTGAGAAAATTTTTTGTGATGTGTGCATTCATATCTCAGAGTTAAACATATTTTTTGTTTGAACATTTTCGAAACACTCTTTTTATAGAATCTGCAAGAGAACATTTGGAGCGCAATGAGGCTTATGGTGTAAAAGGTAGTATGTTCACATAAAAACTGGACAGAAGAATCCTGAGAAACTTCTTTGTGATGTGTGCATTCATCACACAGAGTTGAAGCTTCCTTTTGATTGAGCAGTTTGGAAACCCTCTTTTTGTAGAATCTGCAAGGGGTCATTTGGAGTGCTTTGAGTCCTATAGTGGAAAAGGAAATATCTTCATATAAAAACTAGACAGAAGCATTCTGACAATCTTCTTTGTGTTGTGTGCATTCATCTCACAGAGTTGAACCTTAGTTTTCATTGAGCAGTTTTGAAACCTTCTTTTTGTAGAATGTGCAAGTGGAAATTTGGAGCTCTTGGAGGCCTGTGGTGGAAAAGGACATATCTTCACATTAAAACTAGACAAAAGCATTCTCACAAACTTCTTTGTTTTCTGTGTATTCATCTCACAGAATTGAACCTCAGTTGTCATTGAGCAGTTTTGAAACCCTTTTCTTATATAATCTGCAGGTAGACATTTGGAGCGCCTTGAGGACTGTGGTGTATAACGATACATCTTTATATAATAACTAGACAAAAGCATTATGAGAAACTTCTTTGTGATGGGTGTACTCATCTCACGTAGATGATCATTTCTTTTGATGGAGCAGCTTTGAAACACTCTTTTTGTAGAATCTGCAAGTGGACATTTGGAGCGCTTTGAGGCCCATGGTGGGATAGGAAATATCTTCACATAAAAACCAGCCAGAAGCATTCTGACGAACTTCTTTGTGATGTGTGCATTCGTCCCACAGAGTTGAACCTTTCTTTTGATTGAGCAGCTTTGAAAAACATTTTGTGGTATCTGCAAGTGGACATTTGGTGCACAATTTGGCCTATGGTGGAAAAGGAACTATCTTCACATAATAACTAGACAGAAGCATTCTGACACACTCCTTTGTGATGCGTGTATTCGTCTCACAGGGTTGAAACTTACTTTTCATTGAGCAGTTTTGAAACCCTATTTTTGTAGAATCAACAAGTGGACGTTTGGAGCGCTTTGAGGCCTATGTTGGAAAAGAAAATTTCTTCACACAAAAAATAGACAGAAGCATTCTGACAAACTTCTGTGGGATCTGTGCATTCGTCACATAGAGTTGAGGCTTTCTTTTGATTGAGCAGTTTGAAACACTCTTTTTATAGACTCTGCAAGTGGACATTTGGAGCACTTTGGGGCCTGTTGTGTAAAAGGAAATATCTTCACCTAAAAACCACGTAGATGCATTCTGACAAAGTTCTTTGTGATGTGTGCATTCATCTCACGGAGTTGAACCTTTCTTTTGATTGAGCAGATTTGAAACACTATTTTTGTAGAATCTGAAAGTGAACATTTGGAGCGCATTTAGGCCTATGGTGGAAAAGGTAATATCTTCAAATAATAACTAGACAGAAGCATTCTGACACACTTCTTTGTGATGTGTGCATTCATCTCACAGAGTTGAACCTTACTTTTCATTGAGATGTTTTGAAACACTCTTTTTGTTGAATCTGCAAGTGGTCATTTGGAGTGCTTTGAGGTCTATGATGGAAAAGCAAATATCTTCACATGAAAATTAGACAGAAGCATTCTGAGAAGAAACTCCTTTGAGATATGTGCATTCAATTCACAGAGTTGAATCTTCCTTTTGATAGAGGAGTTTAGAAACACCCTTTTTGTAGAATCTGCATGTGGACATTTGGAGCGCTTTGAGGTATATGGTGGAAAAGTAAACATCCTCACATAAAAACTATGCAGAAGAATTCTGAAAAACTTCTTTGTGATGTGTACATTCATCTCACAGGGTTGAACCTTCGTTTTCATTGAGCAGTTTTCAAACACTCTTTTTGTAGAATCTACAAGTGGAATTTGGAGCGCTTTGATACCTGTGTTGGAAAAGGAAATATATTTACATAAATACTAGACAGAAGCATTCTGACAAACTTCTTTGTGATGAGTGCATTCATATCACAGAGCTGAACATTTCTTTTGATTCAGCAGCTTTGAAACACTCTTTTTGTAGAATCTGCCAGTGGACATTTGAAGTGCTTTGAGGCCTATGGTGGAAAGGGAAATATCTTCAAGTAAAAATTAGACAGAAGCATTTTGACAAGCTTCTTTGTGATGTGTGCTTTCATCTCACATATTTGAACCTTACTTCTCTTTGAGCAGTTTGGAGACACTCTTTTTATAGAATCTGCAAGTAGACATTTGGAGCACCTTGAGGCCAATGATGGAAAAGGGAATATCTTCATAGAATAACTAGACAGAAGCATTCTGAGAAACTTCTTTGTGTTGGGTGCATTCATCTCACAGAGTGGAACATTTCTTTTGATTGAGCAGCTTTGAATCACTGTTTTTGGAGCATCTTCAAGTGTACATTTGGCGCCCTATGTGGCCTATGGTGGAAAAGCAAATATCTTCTCATAAAAACTAGACAGAAGCATTCTGGAAAACTTCTTAGTCATGTGTACATTCATCTCAGAGAGTTGTACCTTACGTTTCATTGAACAGTTTTGAAAAAATCTTTCTGTAGAATCTACCAGTGGCCATTTGGAGTACTTTGGGGCCTATGGTGGAAAAGGAAATATCTTCACATAAAAACCAGACAGAAGCATTCTGACAAACATTTTGTGATGTGTGCATTCATCTCACAGGGTTGGACATTTCTTTTGATTGAGCAGCTTTGAAACAGTCTTTTTGTAGAATTTGAAAGTGGACATTTGGAGTGCTTTGTGTCCTATGGTGGAAAAGGAATTATCTTCACATGAAAAATATACAGAAGCATTCTGACAAACTTCTTTGTGATGTGTGCATTCATCTCACAGAGTTGAACCTTACTTTTCCTTGAGCAGTTTTGAAACTCTCTGTAGAATCTACAAGTGGACATTTGGAGCACTCTTAGGTCTATGGTGGAAAAGGAATTACCTTAACATAATAAAGAGACAGAAGGATTCTGACAAATTCCTTTGTCGTGTGTGCATTCATCTCACAGAGTTGAACCTTACTTTTCATTGAGCAGCTTTGAAACACTCTTTTTGTAGAATCTGCGAGTGGACATTTGTAGCACTTTGAGACCTATGGTGGAAAAGTAAATATGTTCACATAAAAACCAGACGGAAGCATTCTGACAAACTTCTTTGTGATGTGTGCAATTATCTCACAGAATTGAACCTTACTTTTCATTGAGCAGTTTTGTAACACTCTTTATGTAGAATCTGCCAGTGGACATTTGGAGTGCTTTGAGTCCTATTGTGTAAATGGAAATATCTTCACATAAAAACTAGACAGAAGCATTCTGACAAACTTCATGGTGAAGTGTGCATTCATCTCACAGAGTTGAAACTTTCTTTTGATTAAGCAACTTTTAAACACTCTTTTGTAGAATCTGCAAGTGGACATTTCGAGCGCTTTGAGACCAATGGTGGAAAAGGAAATACCTTCACATAAAATCTAGACAGAAGCACTCTGACAAACTACTTTGGATGTGTGCATTCATCTCACAGAGTAGAACTTTAGTTTTCAATGAGCAGTTTTAAAAAACTCTTTTTGTAGAATCTGCAAGTGAACATTTGGAGCACCTTTAGTCCTATGGTGGGAAAGGAAATATCTTCAAATAAAAACTAGACAGAAGGACTCTCACAAACTTCTCTGTGACGGGTGCATTCATCTCACAGAGTTGAACATTTCTTTTGATTGAGCAGCTTTGAAACACGCTTTTTGTAGAATCTGCGAGAGGACATTTGGAGCGTTTTAAAGCCTATTGTGGAAAAGGGAATATCTTCATATAAAAACTAGTCAGAAGAATTCTGACAAACTTCTTCATGATTTGTGAATTCATCTCACAGAGTTGAACCTTACTTTTCATTGAGCAGCCTTGAAGCACTTTCTTTGTAGAATCTGCAAGTGGACATTTGGAGCGCTTTGAGGCCTATGGTGGAAAAAGAAATATCTTCACATAAAATTAGAGGGAAATATTCTAACACACTTCTTTGTGATGTGTGCATTCACCTCACAGAGTTGAATGATACTTTTCATTGTGCAGTTTTGAAACACTCCTTTTGTAGTATCTGCAAGTGTACATTTGGAGCACTTTGATGCCAATAGTGGAAAAGGAAATATATTCACATTAAAAATATACTGTAGCATGCTCACAAACATCTTTGTGACTTGTGCATTCATCTCAAAGAGTTGAACCTTTCCTTTGCTTGAGCAGCTCTGAAACACCGTTTTTGTAGAATCTGCAAGTGGACATTTGGAGTGCTTTGAGGCCTATGGTGGAAAAGGTAATATCTTCACATAAATCTAGATTGAAGAATTCTGTCAAACTTCTTTGTGATGTGTGCATTCATCTCACAGAGTTGAACCTTAGTTTTCATTGAGCAGTTTTGAAACACTCTTTTTGTAGAATCTGCAAGTGGACATTTGGAGCTCTTGGAGGCCTGTAGTGGAAAAGGAGATATCTTCACATTAAAACCAGACAAATCATTCTCACAAACTTCTTTGTATTCTGTGCATTCATCTCACAGAGTTGAACCTTGGTTGTCATTGAGCAGTTTTGAAATCCTCTTTTTATAGAATCTGCAGTTAGATATTTGGAGCGCCTTGAGGCCTGTGGTGTATAACGAAACATCTTCATATAATAACTAGACAAAAGCATTCTGAGAAACTTCTTTGTGATGGGTGCACTCATCTCACGTAGTTGAACCTTTCTTTTGATGGAGAAGCTTTGAAACACTCTTTTTGTAGAATCTGCAAGTGGACACTTGGAGCGCTTTGAGGCCCATGGTGGGATAAAAAATATCTTCACATAAAAACCAGCCAGAAGCATTCTGACGAACTTCTTTGTGATGTGTGCATTCGTCTCACAGGGTTGAACCTTTCTTTTGATTGAGCAGCTTTGAAAAACTCTTTTTGTAGAATCTGCAAGTGGACATTTGTTGCACATTTGAGCCTATGGTGGAAAAGGAACTATCTTCACATAATAATTAGACAGAGGCCTATGGGGGAAAAGGGAATATCTTCACTTAAAAAGTATACGGAAACATTCCATCAAACTCCTTTGTAATGTGTGCATTCATCTCACCGAGTAGAACCTTCCTTTCATTGAACAGTTTTGAAACCCTATTTTTGTAGAATCTACAAGTGGACGTTTGGAGGACTTTGAGGCCTATGTTGGAAAAGAAAATTTCTTCACACAAAAAATAGACAGAAGCATTCTGACAAACTTCTTTGGTATGTGTGCATTCATTGCACAGAGTTGAACCTTTCTTTTTATTGAGCAGTTTGAAACACTCTTTTTGTAGAATCTGCAAGTAGACGTTTGGAACGCTTTGAAGCCTATGGTTTAAAAGGAAATATCTTCACCTAAAAACCACCCAGAAGCATTCTGACAAAGTTCTTTGTGATGTGTGCATTCATCTCACGGAGTTGAACCTTTCTTTTGATTGAGCAGACTTGAAACACTATTTTTGTAGAATCTGAAAGTGGATATTTGGAGCGCATTTAGGCCTATGGTGGAAAAGGAAGTATCTTCAAATAATAACTAGACAGAAGCATTCTGACACACTTCTTTGTGATGTGTGCATTCATCTCACAGAGTTGAACCTTACTTTTCATTGAGCTGTTTTGAAACACTCTTTTTGTTGAATCTTCAAGTGGTCATTTGGAGTGCTTTGAGGCCTATTGTGGAAATGGAAATATCTTCACAAAAAAATTAGACAGAAGAATTCCGACAATCTTCTTTGTTATGTATGCATTCTTCTCACAAAGTTCAACCTTCCTTTTGATTGAGCAGCCCTCAAACACTCTTTTTGTAGAATCTGCATGTGGAGTTTTGGAGCACTTTGAGGTCTGTGGTGGAAAATGAAATATCCTCACACAAAAACTAGGCAGAAGAATTCTGACAAACTTCTTTGTGATGTGTACATTCATCTCACAGAGTTGAACCTTAGTTTTCATTGAGCAGTTTTCAAACCCTCTTTTTGTAGAATCTACAAGTGGAGATTTGGAGTGCTTTGATACCTGTGTTGGAAAAGGAAATATATTTACATAAATACTAGACAGAAGCATTCTGACAAACTTCTTTGAAATGTGTGCTTTCATCTCACAGAGTTGGAGTTGAACCTTACTTTTTATTGAGCAGTTTTGAAACATATTTTTCATATAATCTGCAAGTAGACTTTTGGAGCGCCTTGATGCCAATAGTGGAAAAGGAAATATCTTCATATAATAACTAGACAGAAGAGTAAACTATTGCAAGAACAAAAAACCAAACACCACATATTCTCACTCATAGGTGAGAATTGAACAATGAGAACACATGGACACAGGAAGGGGAATATCACACTTCGGGGACTGTTGTGGGGTGGGGGGAGGGGAGAGGGATAGCATTGGGAGATATACCTAATGCTAGATGACGAGTTGGGGGGTGCAGCGCACCAGCATGGCACATGTATACATATGTAACTTACCTGCATGTTGCGCACATGTACCATAGAGCCTAAAGTATAATAATAATAATAATAATCATCATCATCATCAAAGAAGCATTCTGAGAAACTTCTTTGTGATGGGTGCATTCATCTCACAGAGTGGAACATTTCTTTTGGTTGAGCAGCTTTGAATGACTTTTTGGAGAATCTTCAAGTGCACATTTGGAGCGCTTTGTGGCCTATGGTGAAAAAGCAAATATCTTCTCATAAAAACTAGACAGAAGCATTCTGAAAATCTTCTTAGTCATGTATACATTCATCTCAGAAAATTGTACCTTACGTTTCATTGAGCAGTTTTGAAAAACTCTTTCTGTAGTATCTACAAGTGGCCATTTGGAGCACTTTGAGGCCTATGGTGGAAAAGGAAATATCTTCACATAAAAACCAGACAGAAGCATTCTGACAAACATTTTGTGATGTGTGAATTCATCTCATAGTGTTGGACGTTTCTTTTGATTGAGCAGCTTTGAAACACTCTTTTTGTAGAATTTGAATGTGGACATTTGGAGTGCTTTGTGTCCTATGGTGGAAAAGGAATTGTCTTCACATGAAAAATATACAGAAGCATTCTGACAAACTTCTTTGTGATATGTGCATTCATCTCACAGAGTTGAACCTTACTTTTCCTTGAGCAGTTTTGAAACTCTCTGTAGAATCTACAAGGGGACATTTGGAGCGCTCTTAGGCCTACGGTGGAAAAAGAATTATCATAACATAATAACGAGACAGAAGGATTCTGACAAATTCCTTTGTCATGTGTGCATTCATATCGCAAAGTTGAGACTTACTTTTGATGGAGTAGTTTTGAAAGACGCTTTTCGTACTATCTGCAAGTCAACGTTTGGAGTGATTTGACACCTATGGTGGAGAAGGAAATAACTTCTCATAAGAACTAGAGAGAAGCATTATGAGAAATTTCTTTGTGATGTGTTCATTCATCTCACGGAGTTGAACCTTACTTTCAACTGAGCAGTTTTTAAACACTCTCTTTATAGAATCTGCGGGTTGATCTTTGGAGAGCTTTGAGGCCTATGGTGGAAAAGGAAATATCTTCACATAAAAACTAGACAGAATCATTCTGACAAACTTCTTTGTGATGTGTGCATTCATCTCACAGAGTTGAACCTTTATTTTGATTGACTAGCTTTGAAACACTCTGTTTGTAGAATCTGTATGTGGACAATTGGAGAGCTTTGAAGCCTACAGTGGAAGAGGAAATATCGTCACATGAAAGATAGACAGAAGCATTCTGAAAAAGTTACCTCTGATGTATGCATTCATCTCACAGAGTTGAAACTTTCTTTTGACTCAGCAGTCTTGAAACACTCTTTTTGTAGAATCTGCAAGTATACGTTTGGAGCGCCTTGAGGCCTATGGTGGATATGGAAATATCTTCATATAATAAATAGACAGAAGCATTCTGGGACACTTCTTTGTGATGTGTGCATTCATCTCACAGTAGAACCTTTCTTTTGATTTGGCAGCTTTGAAATAGTCTTTCTGTAGAATCTGCAAGTGGACATTTGGAGCGTTTTGAGGCCTATGTTGTAAAAGGAATTAACTTCGCATAAAAACTAGACAGAAGAATTCTGACAAACTTCTTTGTGTTGTGTGCATTCATCTCACAGAGTAGAACCTTAGTTTTCAACGATCAGTTTTGAAACACTCTTTTGTAGAATCTGCAAGTGGACATTTGGAGCGCTTTGCGAGCTATGGTGGAAAAGAGAATATCTTGGCATAAAAGCTATACAGAAGCATTCTGACAAACTTCTTTGTGACGTGTTCATTCATATACCAGAGATGAAACTTTCTTTTGACTGAGCAGTTTTGAAACACTCTTTTTATAGAATCTGGTAGTGGACATTTTGTGCGCTTTGAGGCCTTTGGTGGAAAAGGAAATATCTTGGCATAAAAACTATACAGAAGCATTCTGACAAACTTCTTTGTGATATGTGCGTTGATCTCACAGAGCTGAAGCTTTCTTTTTATTGAGCAGCTTTGAAACACCCTTTTTGTAGAATCTGCGAGTAGACATTTGGAGCATTTTGAAGCCTGTGGTGGAAAAGGAAATATCTTCACATATAAACTAGACAGAAGAATTCTGACAAACTTCTTTTTGATTTATGCATTCATCTCACAGAGTTGAACCTTACTTTTCATTGAACAGCTTTGAAACACTCTTTTTGTAGAATCTGCAAGTGGACATTTGGAGCGCTTTGCGGCCTATGGTCAAAAGGAAATGTCTTCATATAAAATTAGACAGAAGCATTCTGACGAACTTCTTTGTGACGTGTGCATTCATCCCACAGAGTTGAATCTTTCTTTTGTTTGAGCAGCTCAGAAACACCCTTTTTGTAGAATCTGCAGGTGAACATTATGAGCTCTTTGAGGCCTTTGGTGGAAAAGGAAATACCTTCACATAAAAACGAGACAGAAGAATTCTTACAAACTTCTTTATGATGTGTGCATTCGTCTCACAGAGTTAAACCTTACTTTTCATTGAGCAGTTTTACAACACTCTTTTTGGAGAATTTGCAAGTGGACATTTTTAGTGTTTTCAGGCCTATGTTGGAAAAAGAAATATCTTCACATAAAAACTAGACAGAGGCATTCTGACAAACTTCTTTGTGATGTGTGCATTCATCTCACAGAGATGAACCTTTTTTTTGATTGAGAAGCTTTGAAACACTCTTTTTTAGAAGCTGCAAGTGGACATTTTTTCTGCTTTGAGGCCTTTGGTGGAAAACGAAATATCTTCACATTAAAAATAGACAGAAGCATTCTGACAACTTTCTTTGTGATATGTGCACTCTACTCAAAGAGTTGAACCATACTTTTGATTCAGCAGTTTTGGAAGACCCTTTTCGTCCTATCTGCAAGTGAACATTTGGAGTGATTTGATGCCTATGGTGGAAAAGGAAATATCTTCACAAAACAACTACACAGAAGCATTCTGGGAAACTTCCTTGTGATGTGTGCATTCATCTAACAGAGTTGAACCTTAATTTCCATTAAATTCCAATAAATTCCATTGCATTAAATTTCATTCCCTTCCTCTCCATTCCACTCCTCTCCACCCCAGTGAAATGCATTCCACTCCACTCCACTACCGTCCAATCATCTCCATTCTACTCCATCCCACTCCATTCTACTCCATTCCACTTCACTCCACTCCCCTCCATTAAACTTCATTCCTCTACACTACATTCCTTTCCATTCCATCCCATTCCATTCCACACCATTCCACTCTACTCCACTCCACTCCACTGCACTTGATTCCATTCCATCCCATTCCTTTCCATTCCATTCCACTCCACATCACTCCACTCCAGCCCACCCCACTCCACTCCATTCCATTCCATTCCATTCCATTCCACTCCTTTCCCTTCCATTTCTTTCTTTTGAGAGGATCTCACCCTGTCAAGCAGGCTGTAGTGCGGTGGCACAATCTCAGCAAACATTTAATTTCACCATTCCATTGTATTCCACTCCATTCCATTCCATTCCATTCTGTTCCGTTCCAATCCACTCCACTGCACTCCACTCCAATCCACGCCATTCCATCCCATTCAATTCTACTTCATTCCACTCCAATCCACTCCACTCCATTCCACTAAACTCCACACCATTCCATCCCATTTCATTCCACTCCACTGCACTCCACTCCACTGAATTCCATTCCATTCCATCCCATTCCATTCCATTCCATTCCATCCCATTCCATTCCATTCAGTTCCTTTCCATTCCATTCCAATCCATTCCATTCTATTCCTTTCTTTTGACAGGATGTCACTCTGTCACACAGGCTGCAGTGCACTGGCGCAATCTCAGCTCACATTTCATTTCACCATTCAATTACACTCCATTCCAGACAACTCCACTCCACTCAATACCATCACACTCCATTCCATTCCACTCCATTACTTTCCAATCTTTTCTTTCGAAAGGATCTCACTCTTTCACGCAGGTGGGAGTGCAGTGGCACAATCACAGCTCACATTTCATTTAAGCATTCCTTTCCATTCCATTCGATTCTGTCGCATTCCATTCCTTTCCACTTCAATCGACTCCACTCCAATCCAGTCCACTCCATTCCATTCCATTTCGCTCTACTCCATTCCATTCAACACCATTCCGTTCCATCCCATTCCATTCCATTCCACTCTAATCCACCCTACTCCACTCCACTCCACTACATTCCATTCCAACCAAACACATTCCATTCCACCTTATTCCAGTCCACTCCACACCACTCCACTCCAATTCACTACACTCCAATCCACTGCACTTCACTCCATTCAATTCCATTCCATTCCACTCCATTCCATTCCATTCCTTTTTTCGAGAGGATCTCACTCTCACCCAGGCTGGAGCTCAGTGGCACAGTCTCAACTCACATTTCAATTCACCATTCCATTTCATTGCATTCCATACCATTCCATTCCATTCCATCCCATTCCACTCCATCCCACCCCACTCCACTCCATTTCACTCCTTTCCATTCCATTCCATTCCACTCCACTCCACTCCACTCCATTCCACTCAACTCCATTACATCCCATTCTATTCTACTCCATTGCACCCCACTCCACTCCATGACACTCTCCTCCACACCATTCCATTCCATCCCATTCCATTCCACTCCATTCCACTCCACACCACTGAAGTCCACTGCACTCCACTCCATTCCATTCCATTCTATTCCATTCCCCTCCATTCCATTCCATTCCTTTCTTTCGAAAGGGTATCATTCAGTCACCCAGGCTTGAGTGCATTGGAACAATCTCAGCTCACATTACATTTCACAACTCTGTTGCATTCCATTGCATTCCATTCCTTTCCATAATATTCGAATCCACTCCACTCCATTAACTCCACTAAACTACATTCCATTCCATTCCAGTCCATTCCACTCCACTTCACTCCAGTACAATGCACTCGATCCCATTCTGTCCCATTCAATTCCACTCCCTTCCACTTCACTCCACTCCATTCCATTCCATTCCAATCTGTCCCATCCCTTTCTACTCCATTCCACTCTACTTCACTCCACTCCACTTCACTCCACTCCACTACAATCCACTCCATTCCATTCCATTCCGCTTCATTCCATTCCATTTCTTTCTTTTGACAGGATCTCACTCTGTGAACCAAGCTGGACTGCAGTGGCACAATATCAGCTCACGTTTCATTTCACCATTCCATTCCATTCCATTACATTCTATTCCACACCACTCCACTCCATTCCATTCAATTTCATTCCATTCCACCCCATTCCAGTCCACTCCACCCCACTCCATTAGATTCCACTCCATTAGATTCAATCCCATTCCATTCCACTACATTCCACTCCACTCCACTCCACTCCACTCCACTCCACTCCAATCAATTCCATTCCTTTCCATTCAACTGCATTCCATTCCACACCTTTCTTTCGACAGGTTCTCACTTTGTCAGAGTCTGGAGTGCAGTGACACAATCTCAGCTCACATTTCATTTCACCATTCCATTCCATTCCATTCTATTTCATTCCATTCCAACCCACTCGACTCCACTCAACTCAACTCCTCTCCACTACATTCCATTTCATTCCACTCAACTGGAGTCCACTCCACTCGACTCCACTCCATACCATCCCATTCCATTCCACTCCATTCCACTCCTCATGACTCCACTCCACTCCATTCCATTACATTACATCCCATTCCATTCCATTCCACTCCACTGCACTCAACTCCACTCCACTTCACTCCATTCCATTCCATTCCATTCAACTTCATTAAATTCCATTCCTTTCCTTCGACAGGATATCACTCTGTCACCCAGGCTGTAGTGTAGTACAGCAATCTCAACTCACATTTAATTTCACCATTCCATTCCATTCCATTCCTTTCCATTCCGTTTCATTGCACTTTACTCCACTACAATCTATTCCACTCCATTCCATTCCATTCTATCTCATTCCAATCCATTCCACTCCACTCCACTCCATCCCACTCAATACCTCTCTATTCCACTCGATTCCAAACCACTATACTCCACTCCCTTCCATTCCATCCCATTCCATTCCACTGCACTCCATTCCACTCCACTCCAGTCCACTCCCCTGCACTCCATTCCATTCCACTCCTTCCCATTCCACGCCACTCCACTCCACTCTATTCCACTCCATTCCCTTCTTTCCACTCCCTTCCATCCCATTCCTTTCTTTCAACAGGATCTCACTCTGTCACTCTGGCTGCAGTGCAGTGGTGCAATCTCACCTCACATTTCATTTCACCATCCTATTCTATTGCAGTCCATTCCATTCCATTCCATTCCTTTCCATTCCATTCCATTCCATTACATTCTAATCCATTCCATTCCATTCCATTCCTTTCTTTTGACAGGATCTCACTCTGTCACACAGTCTGGAGTGCAGTGGTTCATTCTCAGCTCACATTTCATTTCACCATTCAATTACACTCTTTTCCACACAAATCTACTCCACCCCATTCCATCCCACTCCATTCCATTCCACTCCATTACTTTCCATTCTTTTCTTTCGAAAGGATCTCACTCTTTCACGCAGGATGGAGTGCAGTGGCACAATCAGTGCTCACATTTCATTTAATCATTCCTTTCCATTCAATTCCTTTCCATTCCATCGCATTCCATTCCTTTCTACTCCAATCGACTCCACTCCAATCCACTCCATTCCATTCCATTCCGTTTCGCTCCACTCCATTCCATTCAACACCATTCCATTCCATCCCATTTTATTCCACTCTAATACACCCTACTCCACTGCACTCCAGTCCACTCCATTCCATTCCAACCCATCACATTCCATTTCACCTCATTCCAGTCTACTCCACACCACTGCACACCAATCCACTACACTCCAATCCACTGTACTTCACTCCATTCAATTCCATTCCACTCCATTCCACTCCATTCCATTCCATTCCTTTCTTTCGACAGGATCTCACTCTTTCACCCAGGCTGGAGGGCAGTGGCACAATCGCAGCTCACATTTCAATTCACCATTCCATTTCATTGCATTCCATTCCATTCCATTCCATTCCATTCCACCCCCATCCACTCCACTTCATTCCACTCGTTTCCATTCCATTCCATTCCACTCCAATCAACTCCACTCCATTCCACTCCACTCCATTACATCCCATTCCATTCCACTCCATTGCACTCCAACTCACTCCACCCCACTCCCCTCCACACTATTCCATTCCATCCCATTCTATTCCACTCCATTCCACTCCACTCCACTCAACTCCAATTCACTCCAATCCATTCCATTCCATTCTATTCCTTTCCACTCCATTCCATTCCATTCCTTTCTTTCGACAGTATATCCATCAGTCACCCAGGCTTGAGTGCAGTGGAACAATGTCAGCTCACATTACATTTCACAACTCTGTTGCATTGCATTTCATTCCATTCCTTTCCATAACATACAACTCCACTCCAATCCAATAAACTCCACTCCACTCCTTTCCATTCCACTCCATCCAATTCCATACCACTCCATTCCACTCCACTCCACTCCACTTCATTCCATTCTCTCCACTCCCATCCATTCCATTCCTTTCTTTCCACAGGATCCGTCTCTGTCACCCTGGCTGCAGTGCAGTGGCACAATCTCACCTCACATTTCATTTCACCATTCCATTCCATTGCATCCGATTGCATTTCATTCCATTCCTTTCGGTTCCTTTCCATTCCATTCCATTCCATTAAACTCCACTCCATTCCACTCCACTATACTCCATTCCACGACATTCCATTGCATTCTATTTCAATCCATTCCACTCCACTCAAGAGCGCACCACTCAATTCCATTCTATCCCATTCCATTACACTCCATTAAAAACCAGTCCACTCGACTCCACTTCATTCCACTCCATCCCGTTCCACTGCATCCCATTCTCTTCCACTGCATTCCCCTCCACTCCACTCCACGGCAGTCCACTCCACTCCAATCCATTCCATTCCACTGTATTCCATTCCACTCCTTCCATTCCATTCCACTATATTCCATTCCACTCCATTCCATTCCATTCCTTTCTTTCGACAGGATCACACTCCTACACCCAGGTTGGATTACAGTGCAACAATCTCAGCTCACAGTTCATTTCACCAGTCCATTCCATTCCATTCCATTCCATTCCATTCCATTCCATCCCATTCCATTCCATTAAATTCCATTCCTTTCCATTCCATTCCACTCTACTCCACTCCGCTCCGCTCCAACCCATTCCATTCCATCCCATTCCATTGCACTCCATTCCACTCGACTCCTTTCCACTCCACTCCACTCCTTTCCATCACATACCATTACATTCCCCTCCAAACCACTACACTCCATTCCACTCCATTCCATTCCATTCCATTCCACTCCTTTCCATTCCATTCCTTTCTTTTGACATGATCTAACTCTGTTACACAGGCTGGAGTGCAGTGGCACAATCTCAGCTCACATTTCACTTCACCATTCCTTTTCATTCCATTCCATTCCATTCCATTCCATTGCATTCTATTTCATTCCATTCCATTCCATTCCATTGCATTCCATTCCATTCCATTCTATTTCACTCCACCCCACTCCACTCCACTCCATTCCACCCCTTTCCAATCCATTCCGTTCCACTCCACTCAATTCCATTCCACTCCAATCCATTCAATTACATCCCCTTCCATTACACTCCATTGCACTCTACCCTACTCCCCTCCCATTGACACCATTCCATTCCATCACATTCCATTCCACTCCACTCCATTCCACTCCAATCCTATCCACTCAACTCCACTTCACTCCACTCCTATCCATTCGATTACATTACACTCAACTCCATTCCTATCTATTCCTTTCTTTCGACAGGAT
This sequence comes from Pongo abelii, assembly GCF_028885655.2. Lineage (NCBI taxonomy): Eukaryota > Metazoa > Chordata > Mammalia > Primates > Hominidae > Pongo > Pongo abelii. The sequence goes on along the minus strand of NC_072007.2, from coordinate 14,847,064 downwards.
CTCACTCCATCACCCACGCTGGAGTGCAGTGGAACAATCTCAGCTCACATGTCATTTCACCATTCTGTTGCATTCCATTGCATTCCATTCCATTCCATTCCATTCCATAACATTTGACTCCACTCCACTCCACTACACTACACTCAACTCCATTTCATTCCATTCCATTCCATTCCATTCCACTCCATTCCACTCCTTTCCACTCCAGTACAATCCACTCTATCCCATTCCATCCCACTCAATTTCTCTCTATTCCACTGCACTCCACTCCATTCCATTCCAATTCATCTCTTCCCATTCCACTCCATTCCACCCTAATCCATTCCACTCCAGTCCATTTCACTGTACTCCTCTACACTCCACTCCTTTCCACTTCATTCTGTTCCATTCGATTACATTCCTTTCTTTCCAAAGGATCTCACTCTCTCACCGGGCTGGAGTTCAACGGCACAATCTCAGATCACATGTAATTTCACCTTTCCATTCCATTCCATTCCTTTCCATTCCATTGCATTTCAATCAATTCCATTCCGTTCCACTCCACTCCACTCCATTGCATTCCCTTCCATTCCATTCCACTCCATTCCAGTCCACTCCACTTCAGTCCACTAAGGTCCACTCCACTCCATTAGATTCAATCCCATTTCATTCCACTCCATTCCAATCCTCTCCACTCCACTCCATTCTACTCCACTCTACTGAATTCCATTCAATGACGTTCCATTCCACTCCATTCCACTCGACACCACTACACTCTAGTCTACTCCACTCCACTCCATTCCATTCCATTCAACTCTATTCCATTCCATACATTTCTTTCGACAAGATATCACTCGGTCCCAGAGTCCAGAGTGCAGTGACACAATCTCAGCTCCTATTTCATTTCACCATTTCTTTACATTCCATTCAATTTCATTCCATTCCAACCCACTCCATTAAAATCCACCCAACTCCAATCCACCTCAATACATTCCATTCCATTCCACTCCACTCCAGTCCACTCCATACCGTACCATTCCATTCCACCCCATTCCACTCCACTCAACGCCACTCCAGTCCATTCCATTCCATCACATCCCATTCCATTCCACTCCATTCCACTCCACTGCACTCCCCTCAACTCCACTCCACTCCAATCGATTCTATTCCATTCCATTCCATACCTTTCTTACAACAGGATCTCACTCTGTCACCCAGGCTGGAGTGTAGTACAACAATCTCAGCTAACATTGCATTTCACCATTCCATTCCATTCCATTCCATTCAGTTCCACTCCACTCCAGTACAATCCATTCCATTCCACTCCATTCCATTTCATTCCAATCCGTTCCACTCCACTCTACTCCACTCCATTCCACTCAATCCCATTCCATCCCACTCCATTCCACTCCACTCCATTCCACTCCACTCAACTAAACTCCACTCCACTCCACTCGTTTCTACTCCATTCCTTTCCTGTCCATTGAATTCCTTTCCTTTGACAGAATCTCACTCTGTGACATAGGCTGGAGTGAAGTGGCACAGTCTCAGCTCACATATAATTTCACTATTCCATTCCATTGCATTCCATTTCATTCCTTTCCATTGTGTTCCATTCCATTCCATACCATTCCATTCCATTCCATTCTATTACGCCCCATTCCATTCCTTTCTTTTGACAGGATCTCACTCTGTCTCCATGCTGCAATGCAGTGGCCCAATCTCAGCTCAAATTTCCTTTCACCATTCCTTTCCACTCCATTCCATTCCATTCCATTCCATGCAATTACATTCCATTGCACTCCACTCCACTCTGCTCCATTCAACTCCACTCCAATCCACCCCATTCCAATCTTTTCAATTCCAGTCCATTCCACTCCACTACACTCCACACCACTCCATTTCATTCCATCCCATTCCTTTCCACTACATTCCACTCCACTCCACACCGCTCTACACCACTCCACTCCACTCCATTACATTCTAACACATTCCATTCCACTAAATTCCACTCCACTGCACTCAACTCCACTCCACTCCACTGCACTCTATTCCATTCATTTCCTTTCTTTAACAGGATTTCACTCTGTCTCCCAGGCTGAAGTGTAGTGGCACAGTCTCAGGTCACATTTTGTTTCACCGTTCCATTCCATTCCATTCCATTCCATTCCATTGCATTCCATTCCATTGCATTCCACTCTACTCCACTCCAGTTCACTCTATTCCGTCCCATTCCATTCCACTCAATTCCACGCCATTCCACTCTACTCCACAACACTACCCTCCATTCTATCCATCCCATTCCATTACATTGCATTGAGCTCCAATCCACTCTACTCCACTCCATTCCATTCCACTTCATCTCGTTCCATTCCACTCCACTACACTCCAATCCACTCCTCTCCCCTCCATTCCATTCCATGCCATTCCATTCCATTCCATTCCTTTACACTCCACTCCACTCCATTCCACTCCACTCCACCCCATTCCATCCAATTCCATTCCAGTGCATTCCACTCCACTCCACTCCATTCCACCCCATTCCATTGCTTTCTATCCCATTCCATTCCAGTCCAGTCCACTCCACTTCACTACACTCCACTGCAGTCTACTCCATTCAATTCCATTCCATTGCATTCCACTCCATTCCATTGCATTCCTTTCTTTTGACAGAATCTCACTCTGTCACACAGGGTGGAATGCAGTGGCACAATCTCAGCTCTCATTTCATTTTACCATTCCATTCCATTCCACTCCACTCCACTCCCCTCCACTCCATTCCATTTCATTCAATTCCACTCTACTCCACTCCACCCCTCTCCATTCCATCACAATCCATTCAAATCCTTTCCACTCCAATCCATTCCGCTCTACTCCAATCCACTCCGTTCCACTTCATTGCATCAAATTCTATTCCATTCCATTCAACTCCACCCCACTCCAGTCCACTCCACTGCTCTCCACTGCACTCCATTCAATTCCTTTCCAATACACTCCATTCCATTCCATTCGTTTCTTTCAACTGGATCTCACTCTGTAACCCAAGCAGGAGTGCAGTGGCAGAATATCAGCTCACATTTCATTTCACCTTTCCATTCCATTCAATTCGATTAAATTTCATTCCATTCCACTCCATTCCATTCCATTCTCTCCTTTCAAAAGTATCTCCTTATGTCAAACAGGCTGTAGTGCAGTAGCACAATCTCATATCATACTTCATTTCACCATTCCATTACACTCCATTCCACTCCCCTCCACTCCACTCCACTCAATGCCATTGCACTCCATTCGATTCCTCTCCATTCCATTCCTTTCCCTTCAATTCCATTCATTCGACAGGATCTCATTCTGTCACCCAGGCTGGAGTGCATTGGCACAATCTCAGCTAACATTTCATTTCACCATTCCAATCCATTCCATTCCGTTCCACTCCACTCCACTCTACTCCACTCTACTCCTCCGCACTCCATTCCATTCTTTTTCACTGCACACCACTCCACACAAATTCACTCCATCCCATTCCTTCCCACTCCATTACACTCCACTCCACTCCACTCCATTCTGTTCCACTCCATCCCATTCCATTCCATTCCATTCCACTCCACTCCAATCCATTCTGTTCCACTCCATCCCATTCCATTCCATTCCATTGCACTCCACTCCAATCAACTTCACTCCACTCCATTCATTTCTTTTCCAATCCCTTCCATTCCATTCCTTTCTTTTGACAGTATCTCACTCTGTCACTCTGGCTGCAGTTCAGTGACACAATCTCAGCTCACATTTCATCCAATTCCATTGCATTTCATTACACTCTATTCCATTTCATTCCACTCTATTCCATTCCATTCTATTCCTTTCTTTTGACATGATCTCAATCTGTCACCCAGGTTGGATTACAGTGCAACAATCTCAGCTCACAATTCATTTCACCAGTCTATTCCATTCCATTCCATTTCATTCCATTCCATTCCATTCCATTAAATACAATTTCTTTCCATTCCACTCCACTCCATTCCACTTCACTCCTCTCCACTCCTTTCCATTACATCCCACTACATTCCAATCCAATCCACTCCACTCCACTCCATTTCATTCCATTCCATTCCATTCTACTCCTTTCCATTCCATTCCTTTCTTTAAACATGACCTCATTCTGTGACACAGCAGGAGTGCAGTGGCACAATCTCAGCTCACATTTCATTTCACCATTCCATTCCATTCCATTCCATTCCACTCCACTCCACTCTGCTCCATTCCATTCCATTACGTTATATTACATCACATTACAATCCATTGCATTCCACTCCACTCGTCTCCATCCCATTCCATCCCATTCCATTGCACTCCGTTCCACTCCACCTCCAGTCTATTCCATTGCATTCCTTCCTATCCCATTCCACTTCATTTCACTCCACTCCATTCCATTCCTTTCCATTGCACTCCATTCCATTCCATTCCATTCCATTCCATCCCATTCCATTCCATTCCATTCCATTTTACTCCACTCCCCTCCAGTCTATTCCATCCCATTCCATTCCACTTCACTCCATTCGGACCATTCCAATCCACTCCTCTCCAGTCCACTGCATTCCATTCCATTCCATTCCATTCCCTACCATTCCTTTCCTTCGACAGGATCTCACTCTTACACCAAGGCTGCAGTGCAGTGTCACAATCTCAGCTCACTTTTCATTTCACCATTCCATTGCATTCCGTTCCATTCCACTCCACTCCACACCGCACTACTACAGTACACTACATTTCACTCCTTTAAATTCTGTTTCATTCCACTCCACACCCCTCCACTCCATTCCATTCCATCAAATTCCATTCCACTCTAGTCTACTCCACTCCACTCCACTCCAATCCATTCAATTCCCTTCCATTCTATTCCACTCCATTCCATTCCATTCCTTTCTTTCAAAAGGATCTCGCTCTGTCACCCAGGCTGTAGTGCAGTGGCACTCTATTCAATTGCATTCCATTTCATTCCATTCCATTGCATTCCTTTCCATTCCCCTCCACTGCACTCCAGTCCATTTCACTCCGTTCCACTCCACCCCAATACATTCCATCTCAATCCTTTCTTCTCCATTCCACTCCATTCCACTCCACAATACTCTATTCCATTCCATTGAAATCCGCTACACTCCAATGCACTCCTTTCCCCTCCAATCCGTTCCATTCCATTTCATTCCACTCCACTGCATTCCATTCCATCCCATTCCATTCCTCTACATTCCACTCCACTCCACTCCACTCCACTCCTTGCACTCCACTGCATTCAATTTCATTCCATTCCATTCCACTCCATTCCAGTCCACTCCACAGCACTCCACTGCATTCAATTTCATTCCATTCCATTCCACTCCATTCCATTCCATTCATTTCTATCGACAGGATCTCACTCTGTCACACAAGTTGGAGTGCAGTGGAACAATCTCAGCTCACATTTCATTTTATGGTTGCATTCCATTCCATTCCATTCCCTTTCATTCCACTCCACTCCACTCCACTCCACTACACTCCATTCCATTCCATTCAACTCCACACCATTCCACTCCACTCCACTCCTCTCCATTCCATCCCATTCCATTCCAATCCTTTCTTCTCCACTCCACTCTACTACACTCCACTTCGCTCCACCAAATTCCATTCCATTCCATTCCATTCCATTCCATTCCATTCCATTCTTTTCCATTCCATTCCTTTCTTTAGACATGATCTCACTGTGTTGCACAGGGTGGAGTGCAGGGGCACAATCTCAGCTCACATTTCTTTTTACCATTCCATTGCATTCCTTTCCATTCAATTCCATTCCATTCCATTCCATTCCATTCCACTCCACTCTAATCCTCTCAACTCCTCTCCATCCCATTCTATCCCATTCCATTCCACTACATTCCAATACACTCCATTCCATTGCTTTCCTTCCCATCACATTCCACTCCATTCCACTCCAATCCACTCCACTCCACTACATTACTTTCAATTCCCCTCTGTTCCATTTATTTCCACTCCATTACATTCCATTCCTTTCAAGTCCACTCCACTCCATTCTATTCCGTCCCATTCCATTCCACTCCATTCCCCTCCACTCCAATCCACTCTAATCCAGTCCACTCCACTCCACTCCAATCCATTGTATTCTATTTCAGTCAATTCCATTCCATTCCACTCCATTCCCTTCCTTTCCTTTCTTTCGACAGGATCTCACTAATACACCCAGGCTGGAGTGCAGTGGCACAATCTCAGCTCACTTTTCTTTCACCATTCCATTCCATTGCATTCCATTTCATTCCATTACATTCTATTCCATTGCATTCCATTCCATTACACTTCACTCTGCTCTAGTACACTACACTCAATTTCACTCCTTTAAATTGTCTTCCATTCCACTCCACTCCATTCCATGAAATTCCATTTCATGAAATTCCATTCCTCTCTATTTCATTCCGTTCCATTCCACTCCATTCCATTCCATTCCTTTCTTTCAACAGGATCTCACTCTATGACCCAGGCTGGGATGCAGTGGCACTCCATTTCCATTGCATTCCATTTCATTCCATTCCCTTGCATTGAATTCTACTCCTTTCCATTCCATTGCATTCCATTCCATTCCATTCCATTCCATTCCGTTTCATTCCGATCTACTCTTTCCACTCCAATCCACTCCACTCCACTCTAATCTATTGCATTACATCCCATTGCATTCCACTACATTCCACTCCACTCCTCTTGAATCCACTCCACTCCACTCCATTCCACTCCTTCCCATTTTGTTCCACTCCATTCCCCTCCACTGCACTGCACTGCACTCCAGCCCACTCCACTCCACTCAATTCCACTCCATTCCACTCCTTTCCATTCCACTACACCCCATTCTATTCCATTCCTCTCTTTCGACAGGATCTCACTCTGTCCCCCAGTCTGGTGTGCAGTTGCACAATCAGCTCACATTTCGTGTCACCATTCCATTCCATTCCATTCCATTCCATTTCATTCTATTCCACTCCACTCCATTCCACTCCCCTGCAGTCCATTCAACACCATTCCATTCCATTCCAATCCACTCTACTCCAGTCCACTCCACTCCACTCCTTCCCATTCCATCCCATTACATTCCACTCCTTTCCACTCCACTCCACACCACTCCACTCCATTCCATTCCATCCGATTTCATTCCAATCCATTACACTCCACTCAACGACACTCCAGTCCACTCCACTCCATTTCTTTCCATTCCATTCCAATCCATTCCATTCCATTCCTTTCTTTTGAAAGGATCTCACTCTGTTACCTAGGCTGGAGTGTAGTGGCACAATCTGAGGTCACATTTCATTTCACCATTCTATTCTATTCGAATCCATTCCTTTCCATTCCATTCCATTCCATTCTACTCCACTCCACTCCATTCAATTTCATCCCATTCCATTCTACTCCACTCCACTCCATTCCATTTCATCCCATTCCATTCAACTCCATTCCACTCCAGTCCACTCAAATTCAAACCACTCCACTGTATTCCACTCCATCCTATTCCATTCCGCTCCATTCCACTCCATTCCACTACACTCCTCTCAAATCCACCACACTCCACTCCATTTCTTTCCAATCCATTTCATTCCATTCCACTCTACTCCACGACATTCCTCTCCACTCCACTCCATTCCATTCCATTTCTTTCCATTCGACTCCATCACATTCCCTTCATTTCTTTCAACAGGATCTCAGTCTGTCTCTCTGGTTGGAGTGCAGTGGCACAATAGCAGCTCACAATTCATTTCACCATTCCATTCCATTAAATTCTATTGCATTCCATTCCACTTCACACCACTCCAATTCACTCAACTCCACTCCACTCCACTTAATTCCACTCAATTCCACTCCTCTCCACTCCACTCCATTCCTTCCCATTCCATTCCAATCCATGTCCACTGAAGTCGACTCCACTTCACTCCACACCATTGCATTCCATTGCATTCTATTCCACTCCATTCCTTTCCATTCGTTTCTTTTAACAGCATCTAACTTTGTTGCCCAGGATGCCGTACAGGGAAACAATCTCAGATAACATTTCTTTTCATGATTTCATTGCATTTCATTCCATTCCATTCCATTCCACTCCACTCCACTCATCTCCACTCCATTCCATTCCACTCCACTCCACCCCATTCCACTCCTCTCCTTTCCATCCCATTCCATTCCACTCCATTCTACTCCACTCCACTCCATTCCATTCCATTCCACTCCATTCAACTCCACTCCACTCCAATTCACTCCACTCCATTCCATTCCATTCCAATTCACTCCATTCCATTCCATTCCTTTCTTTCGACAGGATCTCACTATGTCACCTAGGCTGGAGTGCAGCGGCACAATCTTAGCTCAAATTTCATTTCACCCTTCCATTCCATTCCATTTCATTCCATTAAATTCCATTCCATGCCACTCCACTCCACTCCACTCCACACCAGTCCACTCCACTTCCTTCCACTCCATCACATTCCATACCAATCCATTCCACTCCAATCCACTCCACTCCACTGCACTCCACTTCACTCCACTCCACTCCATTCCATGCCATTCCACTCTATTCCATTCCATTCCTCTCTTTTGACCGGATCTCACTGTGTCACCACGGCTGGAGTGCAGCGGCACAATCTCAGCTCACATTTTATTTCACAATTCCATTCCTTTCCATTCCATTCCATTCCAGTCCACACCCCTCCACTCCACTCCACTAAAATCCATCCCATTCCATTTCACTGCATTTCACTCCACTCCAGTCTTCTCCACTCCACTCCGCTCCACTCAATTCCATTCCTTTCTATCCCATTTCATTCAATTCCGTTCCACTCTACTGAACTCTACTCCACTCCACTCCATTCCATTCCATTCCTTTCTATTCGACTCCATTACATTCCAAACCTTTCTTTCGACAGGGTCTCACTCTGTCAAACAGGCTGGAGTAAAAAGGCACAATCTCAGCTGACATCTCATTTCACCATCCCATTCCATTAAATTCCATTCCATTTAATTCCACACCACTCCACTCAACTCAAATCCACTCCACTCCATTCCATTCTATTCCACTCCATTCCACTCTACTCCACTCCAGTCCACTCCACTCCATTCCCTCCCATTCCATTCTTCTCCATACCACTCTGCTCATCTCCACTCCACACCACTCCATTAAGTTCCATTAGATCCCATTCCATTCCACTCCATTCCACTCCACTGCACTCCTCTCCAGGCAACTCCACTCCACTCCACTCCATTCCATTCCATTCCATTCCACTCTATTCCATTGCATTCGTTAATTTCGACAGGATTTCCCTCTGTCACCCAGGCAGGAGTGCAGTGGCACAATCTCAGCTCACATTTCATTTCACCATTGCATTCCATTCCGTTCCATTCCATTCCATTCCTTGCCATTCCACTCCACTCCACTCCATTCCACTCAATTCCATTACATTATATTCCATGTCATTCAACTCCATTCCAATCCATTCCACTCCACTCCACTGCACTCCACTACACTACACTCCATTCCATTCCATCCAATTCCATTCCAATCGCTTCTGCTCCACTCCACTCCCCTCCATTCCATTCCATCCCATTCCATTCTACTCCATTCCACTCCAATACACTCCACTCCAATCTTTCCAATCCATTCCTTCCTTTTCAATTCCACTCCATTCCACTCCACTCCACTCCACTCCATTCCATTCTATTACAACCCATTCCATTCCAATCCATTCCATTCCACTCCACTCCACTCCACTGCTCTCCATTCCGTTCCATTCCATTGCATTCCACTCCATTCTACTCCACACCATTCCATTCCATTTCAATCTTTTGATAAGATCTCACTGTTTCATATAGGCTGGAGGACAGTGGCACAATCTCAGCTCAGATTTCATTTCACCATTCTATTCCATTGCATTCCATTCCATTCCATTCCGCTCCACTCCACTCTACTCCAATCTATCCACACCATTCCATTCTACTGTATCGCATTCCATTCCACTCCATTCCACTCAACTAAACTCCACTCCACCCCACTCCACTCCATTCCATTTCATTCCATTCCACCCTATTCCATTCTATTCCTTTCTTTTGACAGGATCTTACTCTGTCACCCAGGCTGTATTGCAGTTGCAAAATGTCAGCACGCATTTCATTTCACCATTCCATTCTATTCCCTTCATTCCATAACAATTCATTCCATTACACTCGACTCCTTTCCATTCCTTTCCATTCCATTTCATTCCACTCCACTCCACTCAACTCCACTCCATCCTATTGAATCCCATTTGATTCCTCTCCCTTCCTTTCCACTCCACTCCACAAGACTCCACTCCACACCACTGCACTCCACTTCACTCCAGTACATTCCATCCCATTCCACTCCACTCCAATCCACTCCACTGCACTACACTCAACTCCACTCCTCTCTATTCCATTCCATTCCATTCCAATCCACTCCACTCCATTCCATTCCATTTCTTGCTTTCGACAGCATCTCACTCCATCACCCTGGCTGAAGTACAGTGGCAGAATTTCAGCTCACATTTCATTTCACCACTCTATTCCATTCCATTCCGTTCCAGTCCATTCCACTCCACTCCACGAAACTCCCCTCCACTCGCCTCCCCTCCATTTCATTCCCTCCCATTCCATTCCACTCCACTCCACTACCCTCCTCTCCATTTCTTTCCATCCCATCTCATTTCACTCCACTCCACTCCACCCCTTCCAATGCACGCCATTCCATTCCTTTCCATCCCATCCCCCTCCATTACACTCCACCCCACTACTCTCCACTCAACTCGACTCAACTCCATTCTATTCCATTCCATTCCATTCCTTTCCATTCCTTTCTTTCGACAGGATTTCACCCTGTCACCCAGGCTGGAGTGCAGTGACACAATATCAGCTCTCGTTTCATTTCACCATTCCATTCCAATCCATTCTTTTCCTTTCCATTCCATTTGATTCCACTCCAATCCACTCCAGTCCATTTCTTTCATTCCACTCCATTCAACTTCATTCCACTCCAATCCACTCCACTCCACAACACTCAATTCAACGACATTCCATTGCATGCCATTCCATTCCACTCCATTCCACTCCACTCCATTCTACTCCACTCCATCACTTTCCATTTCATTCATTCAATTCCAGTCCACTCCACTTCACTAAACTGCACTCCACTAAGCTACATTCCATTCCATTCCATCACATTCCATTGCACTCCACTCCACTCTACTCCTCTCCATTCATTTGTATTCCATACCATTCCACTCCATACAATTCCATTCCTTTCTTTCTAAATGATCTCACTCTGTCACCCAGGCTGGAGTGCAGTGGCACAATATCAGCTCACAATTCATTTCACCATCCCATTCCATTCCACTCCAATTCACTCCACTCCACTCCATTCCATTCCATTCCAATCCACTCCATTCCAATGCACTCAACTCCACTCCATTCCATCCCTTTCCATTTCATTCCATTCCACTCCATTCCTTTCCACTCCAGGCCCCTGTACTTCACTCCACTAAACTACACTCCTTCCAATTCCATCCCATTCTGTTCCACTCCATTCCACTCCACTCCACTCCATTCTATTCCATTCCATCCCATCCCAGTCCACTCCACTCCACTCCATTCCACTCCACTCCACTACACTACACTCTATTACATTCCTTTCCATTCCATTCTATTCCATTCCATTCCTTTCCTTGTTTTCGACAGAATCTCACTCTGTTATACAGACTGGAGTGCAATGGCAGAATCTGATCTTACATTTCTTTTCACCATTCTATTCCATTGCATTCCATTCCATTTCATTCCATTGCATTCCATTGCATTCCATTCCAATCCATTCCATTCCATTCCATTCCATTCCATTACACTCCACTCCACTCCGTGCCATTCCATTCCAATCCATTCCAATCCGTTACATTCCACTACACTTCACTCCATTCCATTCCATCACATTCCATTCCACTCCATCCCACTGGAATCCATTCCACTCCACTACACTGCTCTGCATTCCTTTCCATTGCATCCCATTCCATTCCACTCCATTCCACTCCACACCACTCCACTCTATTCCACTCCACTCTGCTTGGCTCTAATGCACTCCACTGCAATCCTTTCCATTCCATAACATTCCACTCCATTCCATTCCATTCCTTTATTTTGCCAGGATCTCACACTGTCAACCAGGATGGAGTGCAGTGGCACAATCTCAGCTCACATTTCATTTCACCAATCTTTTCAATTCCATTCCATTCCATTCCACTCAACTCCGCTCCTCTCAACTCCACTTCACTCCATCCCATCACATCCCATTCACTCAATTGCACTCCAGTCCACTCCACTCCGCTCCACTCCATTCCATTCTACTCCATTCCATTCCATTGCACTCCATTCTATTCCATTCTTATTCTTTCGAGAGGATCTCACTGTGTCTCCCAGGCTGTAGTGCGGTAGCACAAGCTCAGCTCACGTTTCATTTCACAATTCCATTCCATTGCACTCCGTTCCATTCCATTCCTTTGCATTGCATTCCATTCCATTCCATTTCATTCCATTCCCGTCCATTCCATTACACTCTCCTCAACTCCACTCCACTATATTCCAATCCAGTCCAATCTTTACCACTCCACTCCATTAGATCCCATTCCATCCCATTCCATTCCACTCCATTGCAGTCCACTCCAGTCCACTCCACTCCCTTCCACTCCATTCCATTCCATTCCTTTCCACTCCACTCCACTCCATTCCATTCCATCTCATTTCATTCTGCTCCATTCCGCTCGAGGCCACACCACTCCACTCCACTTCAATCCATTCCATTCCATCCCATTCCACTCAAGTGCACTCCAATCCACTCCACTCCAGTCCAATCCACTTCACTCCATTCCATTCCATCCCATTCCATTACACTCAATTCCACTCCATTCCACTACACTACACTCAATCCCATTCCATTACATTCCATTCCTCTCCACTTCACTCCACTCAACTCCACTCCACCCCACTCCACTCCATTCCATTCCATCCCATTCCATTCCACTCAATTCCTCTCCATTCCACCTCACTCCACTCCACTCCACTCCATTCCATTCCATTCCACTCCATTCCATTCCATTGCACTCCATTCCATTCCATTCTATTTTTTCGAGCGGATCTCCCTGTCTCCCAGGCTGGAGTGCGGTAGCACAATCTCCGCTCACATTTCTTTTCACATTCCATTCCATTGCACTCCGTTCCATTCCATTCCATTGCATTCCATTCCATTCCATTCCCGTCCAATCCATTACACTCCACTCAACTTCACTCCACTACATTCCACTCCACTCCTTACCACTCCACTGCACTCCACTCCATTCCTTTCCATCCAATTCCATTCCTATTGATTCCAATCCACTCCAGTCCACTTCACTCAATTCCATTAGATCCCATTCCACGTCACTCCACTCCACACCAATCTCCTACACTCCACTCCATTCGATTCCATTTGATTCCATTCCATTCCAATGCGCTCCATTCCATTCCATTCCATTCTTTCGAGAGGAACTCACTCTGTCACCCAGGCTGGAGTGCAGTGGCTCCATCTCACCTCACATTTCATTTTACCATTCCATTCTATTCCATTCCATTCCTTTCCATTCCATTCCATTCCATTCCATTCCATTCCATTCCATTCCACTCCACTCCACTCCTCTCCATTCCATTACATTCCATCCAATTCCATTCCCCTCCATTCCACTCCACACCACTCCAATCCATACCACTCCACTCCATTCCATTCCTTACCATTCCATTCCACTGCATTCCCCTCAAATCCACTACACTGCTTTCCACTCCACTACATTCCATTCCACTCCATCCCATTCCATTCCACTCCACTCAACTCCACTCCCCTCCACTCCAGTACATTCCATTCCATTCCATTCCATTCCACTCCATTCCATTCCATTCCATTCCATTCCATTCCATTCCACTCCATTCCGTTCCTTTGATAGGATCTCACTCTGTCACACATGCTGGAGTGCAGTGGCACACTATCAGCTCAGATTTTATTTCAACATTCCATTGCATTCCATTCCATTTCATTCCATTCCATTTAATTCCACTACACTCCACTCCACTCTACTCCACGCCATACTATTCCCTTATATTCCAGTCCATTCCACTCCATTCCTCTCCCCTCCACTCCATCCCATTCTATCCCATTCCTTTCCAGTCCATTCCACTCCACTCCATTCAACTCCACTCCACTCTACTCCATTCCATTCCATTCCACCCCATCCCATTGCACTCCATTCCACTCCTCTATTCTCCCCTCCAATCCACTCCACTCCACTCCACTCTATTCCAGTCCACTCCATTCCACTCCACACTGTCCCTTTCCATTCCACTCCATTCCACTGCAGTCCACTCCGCTCCACTCCACTAAGCTATATTCCATTTCATTCCATCACATTCCATTGCACTCCACTCCACTCCTCTCCATTCATTTGCATTCCGTACCATTCCACTCCATTCCATTCCATTGCTTTCCATCCACAGGATCACACTCTGTCACCCAGACTGGAGTGCAATAACACACTGTCAGCTCACCCTACATTTCATTTTTCCATTCCATTCCACTCCACTCCACTCCATTGCCTTCCATTACATTCCATTCCATTCCTATCCAGTCCATTCCACTCCACTCAACTCCACTCCACTCCATTCCTTTCCATCCCATTCCATCACACTACATTCCACTCCAATCCAGTCCGCTCGACTTCATTCCACTGCACTCCACTCCATCCCATTCTATCCCATTCCGTTCGACTCCATTCCACTCCACTCCACTCCCCTCTACTCCCTTCCATTCCATTCCATCCCATCCCATTACAATCCATTCCAGTCCATCCATTATACTCCATTCCACTCCACTCTACTCCACTCCACTCCACTAAACTACACTCCATTGCATTCCTTTCCATTCCATTCTAATCCATTCCATTCCACTCCTTGTTTTCGACAGTATCTCACTCTGTGACCCAGGCTGGAGTGCAGTGGCACAATCTCAGCTCACATTTCATTTCACCATTCCATTCAGTTGCATTCCATTCCATTCCATTCCATTCCATTCCATTCCATTCCATTCCATTCCATTCATTCCATTCCATTCCACTCCACTCCACTAAATTCCATGCCATGCCATGCCATTCCATTCCATTCCATCCCATTCCACTCCACTACACTGCATTCCACTTCACTCCATTCCATTCCATCCCATACCATTCCACTCATTTCCAATCCACTCCACTCCAGTCCACTCCACTTCACTCCATTCCATCCCATTGCTTCCCGTTCCATTCCATTCCATTCCACTCCACACCGCTCCACTCTACTCCACTCTGCTCCTCTCCATTCTACTGCACTCCACGGCAATCCTTTCCATTCCATACCATTCCACTCCATTCCATTCCATTCCTTTCTTTTGCCAGGATCTCATTCTGTCACCCAGGTTAGAGTGTAATGGCACAATCTCAGCTCGCTTTACGTTTCACCATTCCTTTCCATTCCATTCCACTCCACTCCACTCCACTTCACTGTATCCAATCTCATCGCATTCCACTCAAGGGCATTCCACTCCACTCCACTCCAGTACACTAATCTCCATTCCATTCCATTCCATCCCATTCCATTCCACTCCACTCCACTCCACTCCACTCCACGCCACTCCATTCAACTCCATTACATTACATTCCTTTCCACTCCACTCTACTCCATTCCATTCCATCCCATTTCATTCCGCTCAATTCCACTCGAAGCCACTGTGCCCCACTACACTCCTCTACATTCCACTCCACTTCAATCCATTCCATCCCATCGCGTTTCATTCTAGTGCCCTCCAATCCACTCCACTCCACCACACTCCACTCCTTTCCACTCCATTCCATGTCATTCCATTCCACTCCATTCCACTCCATTCCTCTCCATTCCATTCCACTCCTCTCCATTCGTCTCCATTCCATTCCACTCCACTCCTCTCCACTGCATTTCATTCGATCCCATTTCATTGCATTGTATTGCCCTCCATGCCACTCCCCTCCACTCCATTCCACTCCATTCCATTACACTCCATTCCACTCAACTCCACTACACTAAACTCCACTCCACCCCATTGCATTCCATCCCATTACATTCCACTCCATTCCACTCCCCTCCGCTTCTTTCCACTCCACTCCACTCCACTACATTACATTCCACTCCATTCCATTCCATTTCCATTCCATTCCATTGCACTGCATTCCATTCCGTCCCATTCTTTCCAGAGGATCCCACTCTGTCTCCCAGGCTGGAGTGTGGTAGCACAATCTCAGCTCACATTTCATTTCACCACTCCTTTCCATTGCACTCCGTTCCATCCCATTCCATTGCTTTCCTTTCCATTCAAATCCATTCCATTCCAATCCGTTATCTTCCAGTCCATTCCACTCTTCTCTACTCCACTCCACTCCACTCCTTACCACTCCATCCCATTCCATCCCATTCCATTCCAATCCATTCCACTGCACTCCACGCCACTCCACTTCACTCAATTCCATTACATCGCATTCCATTCCACTCCAATCCACTCCACTCCACTCCACTCCATTGCAGTCCATTCCATTCCATTCCACTACGTTCCACTCCACTCCAACCCATTCCATTCCATCCCATTCCATTCCACTCCACTCGACTCCACTCCACTCCACTCCATTCCATCCCATTCCATTCCACTCCATTCCACTCCACTCCACTCTACTCCACTGTACTCCACTTCATTCAATTCCATTCCATTCCATTGCACTCCATTCCATTACATTCCTTTCTTTCGACAGGATCTCACACTGTCACATAGGCTGGAGTGCAGTGGCACAATCTCATCTCACTTTTCATTTTACCATTCCATTCCATTCCATTCCATTCCATTCCATTCCATTCCATTCCATTCCATTCCACTCCACCTCACTCCCCTCCACTCCATTCCATTCCATCCAACTCCACTACACTGCACTCCACTCTCTTCTACTCCATTCCATTCCACTCCATTACACTCCACTCCATTCCTTTCCATTCCACTCTACTCCATTCCATTCCATTCCATTCCATTGCACTCCATTATATTCCATTCCATTCTTTCGAGGGGAACTCACTCTGTAAGCAAGGCTGGAGTGCAGTGGCACCAACTCAGCTCACATTTCATTTTACCAATACATTCTATTATATTCCATTCCTTTCCATTCCTTTCCCTTCCATTCCACTCCATTCCATTCCATTTCACTCCATCCCATCCCACTACACTCCTCTGCATTCCATTACATTCCACCCCATTCCATTCCACTCTATTCCACTCCACTCCACTCCACACTACTCCACTCCATTCCATTCCTTAACATTCCATTCCACAGCGTTAGACTCAAATCCACTCCACTGGACTCCACTCCACTCCTTTCCATTCCATTCCATTCCATTCCATTCCATCCCATTCCATCCCATTCCATTCCATTTCATCCCGTTACATTACATTCCTGTCCTTCGACAGGATCTCACTCTGTCACACATGCTGGAGTGCAGTAGCACAATCTCACCCCACATTTTATTTCACCATTTCATCGCGTTCCATTCCATTCCATTTAATTGCACTCCAATCCACTCCACTCTACTCCATGTCATTCCATTCCATTCCAGTCCATTCCACTCTACTCCACTCCATTCCATTCCATTCTCTTCCACCCCATCCAATTCTATTTCACTGTACTCCTCTCCACGCCAATCCAATCTTCTCCACACCATTTCATTCCATTCCATTCCACTCCCTTCCAGTCCATTCCTTTCTTTTGACAGCATCTCACTATGTCACCCACGCTGGGGTGCAGTAGCACAATCACAGCTCACATTTCATTTCACCATTCCATTCCTTTACATTCCTTACGATTCCTATGCACTCCACTCCACTGCAATCCTTTCAATAACATTCCATTCCACTCGATTCCACTCCACTATACTCCACTCCTCTACACTCTACTCCACTTCATTCCATTCCATCCCATTCAATTCCACTCCACTTCACTCCACTCCACTCCATTCCATTCACTCCACTCCATTCCATCCCATTCCATTCCATTACATTACATTACACTCCATTCAATTCCAATCTTTCTTTCAACAAGAACTCTCTCTGTGACTCAGGCTGGAGTGCAGTAGCAAAATATCAGCTCGCATTTCATTTGACCATTCAATTCCCCTCCTTTCAACTCCTCTCCACTCCACTGCATTCCTTTACACTTCATTCCCTTCCACTCCATTCCATTCCATTCGTATCTTTCGACAGGATCTCACCCTGTAACCCTCGCTGGAGGGCAGTGGCACAATCCCAGCTGTCATACATTTCTCCATTCCATTCCATTCCGCTCCATTCCATTCCATTCCTTTCCATTCCACTTCATTCCACAGGACTTCACCCCATTCTACTCCATTCCATTCCATCCCTTTCCATTCCAATCCTCTCCACACCAATTCACTTCAGTCCATTCCATTCCACTCCCTTCCATTCCATTCCATTCCATTGCATTCCACTTCATTCCATTCCATTCCCCTCCACTCCACTCCATTCCATTCCATTCCATTCCATTCCATTCCATTCCATTCCACTCCACTGCACTCCACTCCACTCTACTCCAATCCACTCTATTCCTTTCCGTCCCGTACCTTTCCACTCCATTCCCCTCCACTTCACTCCAATCCACTGCCCTCCAATCCATTCCATTGCATCCCATTTCATTATACTCCTTACCACTCTACTCCACTTCACTCTACTCCACTCCACTCCACTCCACTCGACTGCACTCCACTCGACTGCACTCCACTGCATTCCTTTCCTTTCTATTCCATTACACTCTATTCAATTCTATTCCTTTATATGGACATGATATCACTCTGTCACCCAGGATGGAGCTCAGTGTCACAATCCCAGCTCACATTTCATTTCACCATTACTTTCCATTTCTTTCAATTACGTTTGACTCCACTCCACTCCACTCCATCCACTCCACTCCACTCCATTCCATCCCATCCCATTCCACTCAAGTGCACTTCACTCAACTCCACACCACTCCATTCCATTCCATTCCATCCCATTCCATTCTACTCCATTCCACTCCATTCCACTCCACTCCAATTCCCTCAACTCCACTCCACTCCACTCCATTCCATTCCATTCCATCCCATTCCATTCCACTCCAATCCACTCCATTCCATTCCATCTCATTTCATTCCACTACATGCCACTACATTCCACTCCACTCCACACCACTCCACTGCACTCCATTCCATTGCATCCCATTCTGTTACACTCCATTCCACTCCACTCCACTCCATCCCACTCCACTCCACTCCATTCCTTTCCATTCCATTCTACTCCATTCCATTCCATTCCTTTCCTTTGACAGTATCTCACTCTGTCAGCAAGGCTGCAGTGCGGCACCACAATCTCTGCTCTCATTTCATTACTCCATTCCATTCCCTTGCACTCCATTCCATTCCATTCCACTCCATTACAATCCATTACATTCCCTTCCCTTCTTTTCCCTTCCATTCCACTCCTCTGCACTCCACTGCATTCCTTACCACTCCACTCCACTCCAGTCCATTCCATCCCATTCCATTCCAATCCATTTTACTCCACTCCACTCCACTCAATTCCATTACATCCCATTCCATTCCACTCCACTCCACTCCCCTTCACTCCAATCCATTAATTTCCATTCCATTGCATTGCACTCCATTCCATTCCATTCCATTGATTGTAGGGGATCTCACCTATGCTGGAGTGCAATGGAACAATCTCAGCTCACCTTTCATTTCACCATTCCATTATATTCCATTCCATTCCTTTCCATTTCATTCCATTCTATTCAATTCTACTCCACTGCACTGCACTCTGCTCCATTCCATTTCATTCCATCCCATTGCATTTCACTCCATTCCACTCCACTGCACTCCACTCCACACCACTCCACTCCATTCATTCTATCCCATTCCATTCCACTCCATTCCACCACACTCCACTCCTCTCCAGCCCATTCTTTTCCATTCCATCCCATTCCATTACGCTCCACTCCACTCCAATCCATTCCAATCCATTCCATTCCTTTCCTTCGACAGGATCTCACTGTGTCACACAGGCTGGAGTGCAGTGGTACACTCTCAGCTCACATTATATTTTCCCATTCCATTGCATTCCATTCAATTCCATTCCATTTAATTCCACTCCACTCCACTGCACTGCACTCCATTCCATTCCATCCCATTCCATTCCACTCTCTTCCACTCCACTCTACTCCACTCCCCTACACTGCATCCCTTTCCGTCACATTCCACTTCAATCTATTCCATTCCATTCCCATCCGCTCCACTCTACTCCAATGCATTCCAGTCCACTCCACTCCACTCCACTCCATTCCATTCCACTCCATTCCATTCAACTCTATTCCATTCACTTACTTTCTTTCAGCGGGATCTCACTGAGTCACTGAAGTTGGAGTGCAGTTGAACAATCTCAGCTCACATTTAATTTGACCATAGCATTCCATTCCATTGCAATCCATTCCATTCCTTTCCATTCCATTAAATTCCATTTCATTCCATTCCACTGCACTCAACTACACTTCAATCCACTCCACTCAACTCCAATCCATTCTATTCCATCCCATTCCATTCCACTCTATTTCACTCCACTCCTCTCCACTCCACTCCTTTCAGTTGCATCCCATTCCATTCCTCACCATTCCACTCCACTCCACTCCTGTCATTTCCATTCCATTACTCTCCATTCCACTGTAATCCAGTACACTCCACTCCACACCTGTCCACTCCATTCTATTCCACTACATTCCATTCTTTCACTCCAATCCAATCCACTCCACTCCTCTCCATTCCATTCCATTCCATTGCACTCCTTTGCATTCCATTCCTTTCTTTCGACAGGATCTCACTCTGTCACTCAGGCTGGAGTGCACTGGCACAATCTCAGCTCAAATTTCATTAGAAGATTCCATTGCATTCCATTCCATTGCATTCCATTCTATTCATTCCATTCCATTCCATTCCACTCCATTCCTTTCCATTCCTTTGTTTCGACTGGATTTCACTCTGTCACCCAGATTGGAGTGCAGTGAAACAATCTCAGCTCACATTTCATTTCATCATTCCTTTCCATTCCATTATATTACATTACGTTCCACTCCACAACATTCCACTCCATTCCATTCCATTCCATTCCATTTCATTTCATTCCAATCCATTCCAATCACTCCACTCCATTCCTCTCCACTCCACTCCACTCCATTCCATTCTCCTCTTCCCATTCCTTTCGACTCCATTCCACTCCACTCCTCTAAATTCCACTCCACTCCACTCCTTTCCATTCCATTCCTTTCCATTCCACTCCACTCCACTCTACTCCACTCCATAACATTCCATCCAGTTCCATCCCATTCCATTCCACTCCCTTCCACTCTATCCCGCTTCATTCCACTCCGCTGCATTCCATTCCACTGCATTCCATTCCATTCCTTTCTTTCGAAAGGATCTCATTCTGTGACAGAGGCTGGAGTGCAGTGGCACAATCTCAGCTAACATTTTGTTTCATCATTCAATTCCATTGAATTCCATTTCATTGTATTCTATTCCATTTCATTTCATTCCATTTCACTCCACTCCACTGCACTCCTCTCCACTATACTGTACTCAATTCCATTCCATTCCATTCCACTACAATCCTTTCTACTCCATTCCACTCCACTCCATTCCATTCCATTCCATTCCATCCCATTCCATTCCACTCCACTCCACTCCACTACGTTCAATTCCATGCCACTCTATTCCACTCCTTTCCATTCCATTCATTTCTTTCGACAGGATCATACTCTGTCACCCAGGCTGGAGTACAGTGGAACAATCTCAGCTCACATTTCATTTCACCATTCCATTGTATTCCATTCCATTCCATTCCACTCCATTCCATTCACCTCTGTTCCACTCCAGTCCACTCCACTCCATTCCACTCCACTCTATACCATTCCATTCCACTCCATTCCACCCCAATCTTATCCATTCCTCTACACTGCAACCCATTCCATCCCATTACTTTCAACTAAATTCAACTCCACTCCATTCCACCCAACTCCACACCATTTCAATGCATTCCATCTCATCCTACTCCACTCCATTCCACTCTATTCCTCTCCACTCCTGTCCACTCCAATCCAATTCATTCCATTCCATTCCATTCCACTCCATTCCATTCCATTTCTTTCTGTTGATAGGATGTAACTCTATCACAACCGCTGGAGTGCAGTTGCACAATCTCAGCTCACTCTTCATTTCACCATTCCATTCCATTCCATTCCATTCCATTCCATTACATTACATTCCATTCCACTCCACTCCACTCCTCTCCATTCCATTCCATTCTGTTCCATTCCTCTCCATTCTACTCCATTCCTTTCTTTCGACAGGATCTCAATCTGTCACCCAGGATGGATGCAGGTGCACAATCTCAGCTTACATTTCATTACACCATTCCATTTCCTTAAATTCCATTCCATTCCACTCCACTGCATTCCTCTCCAAACAACTCCATTGCACTCATTCCACTCCACTCCACACCACTCTACTCCACTCCACTCCATTCCATTCCATCCCATTCCATTCCTCTCCATTCCACTCCACTCCACTCTGTGCGACTCCACTCCACTCCACTCCATTCTACTCCTTTCCATTCCACTCCTTAAAACTCCACTCCTTTCTTTTGACAGGATCTCACCCTGTCAACTAGACTGGAGTGCAGTGGCACAATCTCAGCTCACATTTCATTTCACCATTCCATTTCATTCTGTTCCACTCCATTCCATTCCATTCCATTCCATTCCATTCCATTCCATTCCATTCCATTCCATTCCGCTTCATTCCATTCCATTTCATTCCATTCCATTCCATTCCATTCCATTCCATTCCACTCCATTACATTCAATTACACCCCACTCCACTCCTCTGCATTCTATTCCATCCCATTGCATTCCATTCCCCTCATCTCCACTCGACTCCAGTCCACTACACTACACTTCATTCCATTCCATTCCTTCCCATTCTATTCCACTCCATTCCATTCCATTCCTTTCTTTCAAAAGGATCTCACTCTGTCGCCCAGGCTGGAGTGCAGCTGTACAATCTCACCTCAAATTTTGTTTCACCATTCAATTGCATTCCATTCCATTCCATTCCATAACATTCCACTCCACTCCACTCCACTCCACTTCACTCAAATCCATTCCATTCCATTCCTTTCCATTCCATTCCACTACATTCCACTCCAGTCAACTCCAGTCCACTCCATTCCTTCCCAT
The DNA here is from genome assembly GCF_028885655.2 of Pongo abelii. Lineage (NCBI taxonomy): Eukaryota > Metazoa > Chordata > Mammalia > Primates > Hominidae > Pongo > Pongo abelii. The sequence continues at coordinate 14,823,611 of NC_072007.2, read as the reverse complement.
TCTACCCCTTTCCATTCCACTGCATTACACTTCACTCCACTCTAATACACTCCACTCCACTCCATTCCATTACAGTCCATCCCATCCCATTCAACTCTATTTCACTCCACTCCACTTCACTCCACTCGACTCCATTCCAGTCCATTCCACTCCATTCCATTCCATTCCCTTCTTTCGACAGGATCTCACTTTGTCTCAATGGCTGGAGTGCTGTGGCACAATCTACACTCACATTTCATTTCACCATTCCATTCCATTCCATTCCATTGCATTCCATTCCATCCCATTCCATTCCACTCCACTCCACTCCACTCCATTCCACTCCACTCCTTTCCACACCATCCCATTCCATTCCACTCCTTTCCCCTCCAATCCACTCAACTCCACTCCATTCCATTCCACTCCATCCTATTCCATTCCCCTCATTTCCACTGCACTCCACTCCAGCCCGCTCCACTCCACTCCATTCCACTTCATTCCATTCCATTCCATTACACTCCATCCCATTCCATTCCACTCCACTCCACTCCACTCCATTCCACTCCACTCCTTTCCACACCATCCCATTCCATTCCACTCCTTTCCCTTCCAATCCACTCAACTCCATTCCATTCCATTCCACTCCATCCTATTCCATTCCCCTCATTTCCACTCCACTCCGCTCCAGCCCGCTCCACTCCACTCCATTCCACTTCATTCCATTCCGTTCCATTACACTCCATTCCATTCCATTCCATTCCACTACACTCCATTCCATTCCATTCCTCCCTTTCGACAGGATGTCACTCTGTCATCCAGGCTGGAGTGCTGTGGCAAAATCTGAGATCACATTTCATTTCGCCATTCCATTCCATTGCATTTCATTCCATTCCATTCCATTCCACTCCACTCCAATCTATACCTTTCCATTCCACTCCACTCTATTCCACTCCAGTCCAATCCGTTCCATTCCTTTTCATTCCATCTGATTCTTTTCTACTTCATTCCACTCCACTCCACTCCACTCATGTCCACTCCATTCCATTCCATTCCATTTGACTCCATTCCATTCCATACCTTTCTTTCAACAGGATCTCACTATGTCACACACGATTGAGTGCAGTGACACAACCTCAGCTCATGTTTCATTTCACTTTTGCATTCCATACTATTCTGATCCATTCCATCCCATTCCACTCCTCTCCACTCCACCGAACTCCTCTCCACTCCACTACATTGGACTGCATTCCACTCCACTCTACTGCACTCCATTCCACTCCACGCCATTCCCTTCCTTTCCATTCCATTCCTCTCTTTAGACAGGATCTCATTCTGACACTCAGTCTGGAGTGCAGTGAAACAAATTCAACTCACATTTCATTTCACCATTCCATTCCATAAAATTCATTTACATTCCATTCCATAACAATCCACTCCCCTCCACTCTACTCCACACCACTCCATTCCATTCCAATCCTTTCCATTTCATTTCCATCCACACCAATCCACTCCAATCCACTCTACCCCACGCCATTCCACTCCATCCCATTCCATTCCACTCCTTTCAACTCCACTCAAATACATTCCATTAAATTCCATCCCATTTCTTTTCACTCCATTCCACTCTACTCCACTAAACTCCTCTCCACTCCACTCCATTCCATTCCTTTCCATTACAATCCATTCCACTCCCCTCCACTGCACTCCACTCCAATCCACTTAACTACAAGCCATTCCATTCCATTGCATTCCATTCCGTTCCATTGCATTCCATTCCATTCCATTGCATTCCATTCCATTCCATTGCATTCCATTCCATTCCATTCCATTCCTCTCCAATGCACTCCAGTCCACTCCATTCCACTGCATTCCATTCTGTTTCATTCCACTCCACTCCACTCCATTCCATTCCATCCCATTCCATTCCACTGCATCACACTCCACTCCACTTCAGTCGACTCCACTCCACAACACTCCACTCCAGTCTACTCCATTCAATTCCATTCCATTGTACTCCATTCCATTTCATATCTTTATTTTGACAGGATCTCTGTCTGTCACCCAGGATGGAGTGCAGTGTCACAATTTCAGTTCACATTTCATTTCACTGTTCCGTTCCATTCCATTCCATTCCATTCCCTTCCATTCCATTCCACTCCACTCCACGGAACTCCACTCCACTGCATTCGGTTCCACTCCATTCCACTCCAGTGCATTCCACTCCACACCCTTCTACTCCATTCCATTCCATCCTAATCCATTCCAATCCATTCCACTCCACTGATCTCCACTCCACTCCACTGCATTCTGTTCCACTGCTTACCACTCCATTCCACTTCACTCCACTCCTGTCCACTACTCTGCACTCAATTCCATTCCATTCCACTCCATTCCATTTCATTCTCTCTTTCGACAGGATCTCACTCTGTCACCCAGGCTGCAGTGCAATGGCACAATCTCAGCTCACATTTCATTTCACCATTCCATTGCATTGCATTCCACTCGATTCCATTCCATTTAATTCCAATCTGCTCCACTCCACTCAACACCAACTCACTCTACTAAACTCGAAGCCATTCCATTCCATTCCATTCATGTCCATTCCAGTCCATTCCACTACCCACCACTCCGCTATATTCCATTCTGTTCCATCCCAAACCATTGAATCCATTCCACTCTTCTCCACTCTACTCTACTACACTCCTCTCCACTGCATTCCATTCCATTCCATTGCATTCCATTGCATTCCATTCCATTCCATTCCATTCCATTCCATACCAGTCCATTCCATGCCACTCCATTCCATTCCATTCCATGCCACTCAATTCCATTCCTTTCATTTTACAGCATCTCACTCTGTCACCCAGTCTGGATTGCATTGGCACAATCTCAGCTCACATTTCATTTCACCATTCCATTCCATTCCACTCCACTCAACTCCACTCCACTCCATTCCATTCCATCCCATTCCATTCCATTCCACTCCATTCCACACAACTCCACTCCACTCCATTCCAATCCATCCCATTCAATTCCACTCCATTCCAGTCCACTCAACTCCACTCCACTCCACTCAATTCCATTCCACTCCATTCCATTCCATTCCATTCCTTTCCTCTCCATTCCTTTACATTACTTTATTTCGACAGGATCTGACTCTGTAACACAGGCTGGAATGCAGTGGCTCAATCTCAGCTCACACTTCATTTCTCCATTCCATTCCATTCCATTTCATTCCTTTCCATACGACTCCACTCCACTCCAATCCTCTCCATTCCGTGCCATTCCATTCCACTGCATTCCACTACACTCCACTCCACTCCATTCCATTCCATTACATCCCATTCCATTCCATGCTATTCCACTCCACTCCATTACACTCCACTCCACTCTACTCCATTCCATTCCATTCCATTCCAATACACTCCATTATATTGCTTTCATTCCTTTCAACAGGATCTCATTCTTTCACACAAGCTGGATGCAGTGGCACAATATCAGCTCACATTCCATTTCAAAATTCCATTCCAATCCAATGCATTCCATTCCATTCCATTCGGTTCCATTCTGATCCATTCCACTCCACTTCACTCCACTCCACTCCACTCCTTTCCACACCACTTCAATCTACTTCGGTCCAATGCATTCCATTCCACCCCATTACATGCAAAACCAATCCACTCCACTCCACTCTTGTCCATTCCATTCCATTCCACTCCATTCCATTCCATTCACTCTAATCCACTCCACTTCACTCCACTGCACTCCGTTCCATTCCTTAACATTCTGTCCCATTCCTCTCCTTTCCATTCCATTCCTTTGTTTTGACAGGATGTCTCACTGTCACCCAGGCTGGAGTGCAGTGGCAGAATATCAGCTGAAATTTCATTTCACCATTCCATTGCATTTCATTCCATTCCATTCCGTTTCATTCCACTCCACTCCACTCCTCACCCGTCCACTCTGCAGCATTCCATTCCATTCCATTCCACTGCATAACACTCCACTCTACTCCAGTCCACTCCACTCCATCCCATTCCATCTCACTCCATTCCACTCCATTCCACAACACCCCACTCGACTCCACTACACTCCATTCAATTCCATTACAATCCATTCCATTTCATTCCATTACATTACATTCCTTTCTTTTGACGAGATCTCACTCTGTCACACCAGCTGGCATGCAGTGGTACTATGTCAGCTCATATTTCATTTCACAATTCCCTTCAATTCCACTACAATCTATTCCAATCCACTCCATTCCACCTCACTCCACTCAACCACACTCCACTCTACTACACTCCACTCAGTTACATTCCATTAGAACCCATTCCACTCCACTCCACTTAACTTTTCTCCACTCCACTCCACTTCTCTCCACTCCACTCCATTCCATTTCTTTCCATCCCATTCCATTCCACTTCACTCAACTGCAAACACTCCACTCCTCTCTAGTCCACTTCACTCCATTCCATCCTGCTACATTACACTCCACTGCACTGCAGTCCACTCCACTCCAGTCCTTTCCATCCATTTACATTCTACTCCATTCCACTCCACACCACTCCACACCACTCAACTTCACTCCACTCCACTCCACTCCACTCCATTCCATTCCACTTCATTCCCTTCCATTCCACTCCATTCCACTCCACTCCACTCCTCTCCTCATCACTACACTGCATTGCATTGCATTCCATTCCATTCCACTCCATTCCACTCCACTCTACTCCACTCCACTTCACTCCACTCCACTCCATTCCATTCCATACCATTCCATTCCACTCCATTCCTTTCTTTCGACAGGATCTCACTCTGTCACACAGGCTGGGGTTCAGCACCACAATATCAGCTCACATTACATTTCACCATTGCATTCCATTACATTACACTCCATTCAATTCCTTTCCATTCCATTATATTACTTTCCACTTCATTCCACTCAACTCCACTCCACTCCATTCCAAACCATTCAATCCCATTCCTTTCATGTCCATTCCACTATACTTCACTATACTTCACTCCACTCTATTCCATTCCATCCCATTCCATTCCACTCCAATCAACTCCAATCCACTCCACTCGACTCCACTCCATTCCATTCCACTCCATCCCATTTCATTCCACTCCACTCTACTCCACTCCTCTCAACTCCAATCCATTCCCTTCCAGCACATTCGGTCAAAATCCATTCCGTGCCAGTCCAATCCACTTCAAACCAATCCACTCCATTCCATTAATTCCCATACCATTCCCCTCCATTCCACTCCACTCCACTCTACTTCACTACATTCTATTCAACTCCATACCATTCCTTTCCACTCCACTAAATCCACTCCGCTCCATTACTCTTCACTCCATTCCATTCCGTTCCATTCCACTCCATTCCAATCCATTCCTTTCCTTTGACAGTATCTCATTCTGTCAGACAGGCAGGAGTGCAGTGGCAAAATCTCAGTTCACATTTCACTGCAATCCATTCCATTCCACTCCATTCCAGTCCATTGCACTCCATTCCACTCCACTCCACTCCTTTCAACAGAAATCCCCTCCATTCCACGCCATTCCATTCCACCTCATTCCACTCCACTCCATTCGATTCTATTACACTCCACACCACTCCACTCCTTTCCATTACACTCAATTCCACTCTACTCCGTTCCATTCCTCTCTAATCCCCTCTATACCACTCCATTCCAATCCACCCCATTCCATTCATCTGCATTCCACTCCACTCCACTCCATTCCACTCCAATCCATTCCATTCCAATCCATTTCATTCCACTGCAGTCCACTCCACTCTACTCCATTCCATTCCACTCCAATGCACTCCACTCCATTCGAACCCACTCCATTCCACTCCAATCCATTCTATTCCATTAAATTTCCCTCCACTCCACTCCATTCCACTCCAATACACACCATTGAACTTCAATCCACTCCATTCCAATCCATACTATTCCACTTCACTCCATTCCACTCCACTCCATTCCATTGTATTCTCCTCCATTTCATGCCATTGCCTTCCACTACAATCCATTGAACTCCACTCATTTCCACTCCACTCCATTCCACTCAAATCCATTCTATTTCAATCCATTCCATGCCACTCTACTAAATTCCACTCCACTCCAGTCCGTTCCACTCCACTCCATGCCATTGTACTCCATTCCATTCCATTCCACTCCACCCCATTCTATTCCATTCCACTCCATTTTACTCCATTCCATTCCATTCCAATCCATTACAGTCCAATTCACTGCATTCCACTTCACTCCACTGCAATCCACTCCAGTCCATTCCACTCCATTCCATTCTCTCCATTCGACTCCACACCATTCCATTCAATTCCTGTCCAATCCACTCCAATCCATTCCATTCCAATCAATTCCATTTCATTTCACTCCATTCTAATCCATTCCACACCATTACACTCCACTCAATTCCATTCTTTTCCATGCAATTCCATTCCATTCCACTCCAATCCACTCCACTCCACTCAACTCCACTCCACTCCAATCCATTCCTTTCCATTCCATTCTGCTGCATTCTATTGCATTCCACCCCATTCCATTCCATTCCACTCCATTCCACTCCACTCTACTCCACTCCACTACACTACACTCCATTCCATGCAATTCCATTCCGCTCCACTCCATTCCACTGCATTCTACACCATTCCAATCCATTCCACTCCGTTTCATTCCACTAGGTTCCACTCCACTCCATTCCATTCCACTCTACTCGATTCCCTTTCATTCCTTTCCACTCCACTACACTCAATTCCAGTCCATTCCGTTCCATTCCATTCCACTCCACCCCATTCTGTTCCATTCGATTCCATTCCATTCCATTCCCCTCCCCTCCATTTCATTACACTCCATTCCATTCCATTCCATTCCATTACATTCCAAAGCACGCCACTCCATTCCACTCCACTCCACTCCATTCCACTATAGTGCACTCCATTCCTTTCCACTCTATTCCACTCCACTCCTCTCCACTCCATTCCATTGCACTTGATTCCAGTGCATTCCATTCCATTCCACTACATTCCATTACATTCCAGTCCACTCTACTCCATTCTATTCCATTCCATTCCACTCCACTCCACTCCAATCAATTCCACTCCATTCCTCACCATCCCCTCCATTCCACCCCACTCCACTCCACTACATTCCATTCGACTATATTCCATTCCATTTCATTCCATTCCATTCCACGCCATTCTACTCCACTCTATTCCATTCTATTCCACTCCATTCCACTCGATTCCAGTCCTCTCCTCTCCACTCCACTCCAATACATTCTGTTACACTGCACTCCATTCAACTCCAATCCATTCCATTGCACTCCATTCCACTCCACTACATTCCATTCTTCTCCATTCCATTGCACTCTATTCCATCCCTTTCAAATCCACTCCATTGCATTCCATTCCACTCCATTCCATTCTAGCCCACTCCATTCCATTCCATTCCACTCCTTTCCATTCCACTCCACTCCAATCCACTCCACTCCAATCCACTCCACTACATTCCATTCCATTCTATCCACTCCACTCCATTCCACTCCATTTCACTCCATTCTATTGCATTCGATTACACTCCACTCCACTCTATTACACTCTACTCCTTTTCACTCCATTCCTCTCTTCTCCTCTGCATTCGACTCCACTCTATTCCACTCCACTCTGCTCCATTCCATTGAATTCCACTCCACTCCCTTCCATTGCATTCCACTCCACTCCACTCCACTCCATTCAAATTCATTCCACTCCATTTCACTCCACCCCACTCCATTCCGTTCCATTCCATTCCAGTCCATTCCAGACAATTCCACTGCATTCCTCTACACTCCACTAAATCGCACTCCATTCCACTCTACTCCATGCAATTCCATTCCATGTCGCTGCATACCATTCCATTAAACTCCATTTCATCCATTCTGTTCCAGGCCATTCCATTCTATTCCACTCCACTCTAGTCCACTCCACTCAACTCCATTACATTCCACTCCACTCAACTCCATTGCATTCCACTCCATTCCATTCCTCTCCATTCCATTCAAATCCACTCCATTCCTCTCCACTCCATTCCATTCTTCTCCCCTGCACTCCACTCCAATCCTTTCCTCTCCGTTCCGCTCCACTCCACCCCATTCCACCCCACATCACTCCATTGCCTTCCATTCCATTCCACTCCATTCCACTCCACTCCACACCATTCCATGCTATTGCATTCCATTCCATGCCATTCCATTCCATTCCACTCCATTCCATTCCAACCCTCTCCATTCCATTCCATTACACTCCATTCCACTTACTTCCATTCCATTCCATTCCATTAAATTCCACTCCATTACACTCCATTCAACTCCACTCCAATCCATTCCACTCCATTCCCCTCCATTCCAATCCATTCCATTCCATTCCAATCCACTCCACTCCATTCCCCTCCATTCCAATCCATTCCATTCCACTCCAATCCACTCCACTCCATTCCATTTTATTGAACTGCACTCCATTCCACTCCATTCAAATCAACTACATTCCCCTGTACTTCATTCCACTCCACTCCATTCAACTCCACTGCATTCCAGTTCATTCCATTCCACTGCATTCCATTTCATTCCATTCCACTCCAATCCATTCTACTCTACTCCATTCCTGTCCACTCCAATCCATTCCACTCCACTCCATTCGAATCCACTCAATTCCAATACAGTCCACTTCATACATTCCATTCCAGTCCACTACATTCCACTCCACTCCACTACAGTGCATTCCATTCCACTGCACTCCACTCCTCTCCACTCCACTCCTTTCCACTCCTTTGCATTCCACTCCATTCCATTCTACTCCATTCCATTATATTCCAATTCACTACACTACACTCAACTCCACTCCATTCCATTCCACTCTACTCCACTCCATTCTGTTCAATTCCACTGCATTCCACTTCATTCCATTCCACTCCATTCCACTTCTTTCCACTACATTCCAGTCCAGGACACTCCACTCCACTCCATTCCATTACATTTCACTGCACTCCACTCCACTCCATTTTTTGCACTCCGTTCTACTCCACTCCTTTCCATCACACACATTGCCATTCCATTCCATTGCATTGCACTCCAGTCCACTCCATTCCTTTCCACTCCACTCCACTCCACTCCATTCAATTCCACTCCACTCCACTCCGCTCCATTCCATTCCAGTCCACTCCATTGCATTCCATTCCATTCTGCTGCACTACACTCCACTCCAATCCATTCACCTCCATTCCATTGCACTCCACTCCACTTCACTACATTCCTTTCAACTCCATTCCATTCCACTCAACTCCATTCCATTCCATTCCACTCTACTCAACACCACTCAAGTCCATTCTACTCCATTTCATTCCATTCCACTCCACTCCACTGCATTCCATTCCATTCCACTCCTCTCCAATCTGATCCAGTCCATTCCACACCATTCCGCTCTATGCCACTCCACTCCATTCGAATACATTACATTACATTCCACTCCATTACACTCCAATCAATTCCACTTCAGTCCATTCCACTCCAGTCCACTCCATTCCATTCCATTGCACTCCAATCCACTCCACTCCATTCCATTCCACTCCATTATTTTCCACTCCACTCCATTACACACCACTCCACTCCATTCCATTCCACTCCACTCCACTCCATTCCACTCCACTACCCTCCATTCCATTCTGTTGCATTCCAATCCACTCAATTCCCATGTATTCCAATACATTCCACTCCACTCCACTACATTCCATTCCATTCTATTCTATTGCACTCCTTTCCATTCCATTACACTCCACTCTACTGCATTCCATTTCACTCTATTCCTTTACACAGCACTCTACTCCGTCCACCGCTCTCCATTGCTTGACACTCCATTCAATTCCACTCCTATCCACTCCACTCCAGTACATTCCACTCCACTCCATTCCACTCCATCCCACTCCACTCTGCTCCATTCCACTCCATTCCATTCCACTCCACTCCACTCCATTTCACTCAACTCCTTTTCACTCCATTCCATTCTACTCCTCTCCATTAGACTACACTCTATTCCACTCCACTCCATTCCATTCCATTCCATTGCATCCCGCTTCATTTCCCTCCTTTCCAATCCATTCCACTCCATTGCACTCCACTCCACTACATTCCATTTCTTTCCAGTCCTTTCCAGTCCACTCCACTCCACTTCGCTTCGATCCACTACGTTCCATGACCTTACATTACATTCCACTCCATTCCATTCAATTCCACTCTATTCCATTCCATTCCACTCTACTCCTTTCCATTCCACTGCACTCCATTCCTGTCCATTCCACTGCATTCCACTCCACTCCACTCCATTCCACTCCATTCTCGTCCATTCCACTCCATTCCATTCACTTCATTCCATTCCAATACTCTCCACTCCACTCTAATCCATTCGTTTCCACTCCATTCCACTCCTCTCCACTCCATTCCATTACACTGCTTTCCATTCCTCTCCATTCAACTCAACTCCACTCCATTCCACTCCACTCCATTCCACTCCACTCCCTTGCACTGAGCTCCATATCACTCCACTCCACATCACTCCACTCCCTTCCTTTCATCTCCCCTCCACTCCACTCCAATCCATTCCACTACATTCCACTCTGTTCCCGTCTGTTCCATTCCATTCCATTCCATTCTACTCCACTCGAATCCACTCCGTTACATTCCAATCCGTTCCATTCCTCTTCAGTCCGCTCAAATGCAGTCCATTCCTCTGCACTCCATTCCATTTCATTCCACTCAACTGCACTCAACAACACTCCACTCCATTCCCTTCATCTCCCCTCCACTCCACTCCAATCCATTCCACTCCATTCCACTCCAATCCACACCATTCTGCTCCACTTCACTCCATTCCATTCCACTCCATTCCAGTACATTTCTCTCCACTCCACTCCATTCCATTCCATTCCATTCCTCTCCATTCCATTCCACTCCGCTCCATTCCAGGCCACTCCAATCCATTCTACTTCACTCTGCTCCACTCTGCTCCACTTCTCTCAACTCCATTCCATTCCACTCCATTCCATTTCTTTCCACTCCCCTCCATTGCATTCCATTCCACTGAACAACTCTCCATTCCACTTGACTCCACTCCATTCCACTCCTTTCCATTACACTCCAATCCATTCAATTCCACTCCGCACCACTCGTCTCGACTACATTCCTTTGCACTCCATTCCACTCCACTCCCTTCCATTCCAATCCATTCCATTCCATTCCATTCCACTCCATTCCACTCCCCTACACTCTATTCCGTTGCACTCCACTCCCTTACATTCCACTCCACTCCATTCTACTCCAGTCCATTCCATTTCACTACACTCCATTCCATGCCATTCATTTACACTTCATTCCACTCCATTACATTCCACTCCATTCCAATTCATTCCAGTCCACTCCACTACACACCACTCCATTCCATTGCATTTCACTGCGCTCCACTCCACTCCACTACGATCCATTGCACTCCATTCCACGCCACTAAATTCCATTACACTCATTTCCATTCACTTCCATTACACTCCAATCCATTCCATTCCACTGCATTCCATTCAACTCCATTCCAGTCCGATCCACTCCTTTCCACTCCTTTCGAGTCCACTCCATTCCATTCCACTCCATTCCATTCAACTCAACTCTTCTCCACTCCACCTCTCTCCATTCCATTACACTCCATTCCACTTCACTCAACTACACTCCACCTCCCTCAACTCCATTCCATTCTATTCCATTCCACTCCATTCCATTCCATTCCATTCCACCGCACTCCACTCCACTCCACTCCATTCCACTCCACTCCATTCCCTTCCACTGCATTCCACTCCACTCCATTCCATTGCACTCCACTCTACTCCAGTCCAGTCCATTCCACTTCATTACACTCCGCTACACTCCATTCCATTCCATTCCACTCCTCAACATTCCACTAGAGTCCATTCCACACCATTCAACTACTCTCTAATCCACTACGTTGCATTCCTCTCCATTCCACTCCACTCCATTCCACTCCACTCGACTCCATTTCCATTCCACTCCATTCAATTATATTCCACTTCGGTCCACTCAACTGCATTGAACTCCACTCCATTCTTACCCATTCCACTCCATTCCACCCCTCTCCACTCCATTCCACTCCACTCCACCTCATTCCACTCCAGTGCACTCTATTCCATTCCATTCCATTACACTCCTTTCCACTCCACTCCACTGTATTCGGTTCCATTCCATTCCATTCCATTCCATTCCACTCCATTCCATTCCATTCCACTCCATTCCTTTCCATTCCACTCCACTCCACTCCATTCCATTCCTCTCCTCTCTCCTCCACTCCATCCTTCTCCACTTCATTGTACTCCATTCCATTCCACTCCAAACCACCCCACTACACTGCATTCCACTCCACTCCATTCGACTCCGTTCCACTCCACTAGGCTCCATTCCTCTCCATTCCATTCAACTCCACTCTACTCTTCTCCAATCTACTCCACTCCATTCCACTCCACTCTAATCCTCTCGTCTCCACTCCATTCCATTCTACTCCATTCCATTCCACTCTACTCCACCTCACTCCATTCCTCTCGACACCTTTCCACTCTATTCCACTCTACTCCTCTCCATTCCACTCCACACTATTCCACTCCACTCCAGTCCTTTCCATTCCATTGCATTCCACTCCACTCCACTCCATGCCATTACCTTCTACTGCAATCCATTCAATTCCATTCCACTGCATCCCTTTCCATTTCATTCCACTCCACTACAATCCAATCCACTCCATTCCATTCCTTTCCATTCCACTCCTCTCCAATCCATTCCATTCCATTCAATTGCATTGCATTCCACTCCACTTCACTCAATTGCACTCCATTCCACTCCATTCCACTGCACTCTACTCCATTCAATTCTATTCCATTCCATTCCACTTACTCCATTCCATTACACTCCAATCCGCTCCACTCCATTCCATTGCATTCCATCCAACTCTGTTCCTCGCCCCTCCACCTCATTCAAATCCAATCCACTCCAATCCTTTCCATTCCATTCCAGTCCACTCCTTTGCACTCCACTCCATTCCACTCCATTCTACTCCATTCAATTGCCTTCCTTTCCATTCCACTCCCTTTCGCTACACTCCATTCCATTCGAATCCACTCCACTGAATTCCACTCCACTTCACTGCACTCAACTCCATTCTATTCCATTCCAATCCATTCCATTCCATTCCTCTCAACTCCATTCCATTCAACTCCACTCCATTCCATTCCATTCCCTTCGACTGCACTCCATTCCACTGCATTCCACTCCACTCAATTCCTCTCCACTACGATCCATTCCATTCCATTCCATTCCATTCCTCACAACTCCACTGAATTTCAATACATTCCTCTCCATTCATTGCCATTCCAATCCACTCAAATCCATTCCATTCTATTACACTCCATTCCATTCCATTCCACTCCATTCCAGTCCATTCCACTTCACTTCACTCTTTTGAATTCCACTCCACTCCATTCCACTCCACTCCACTCTATTTCACTCAAATCCATTCCATTCCATTAAATTCCACTCCACTCCATTCCACTCCAGTCCACTCATTTCCATTCCATTCCGTTCCACTTCACTCCACTCCAGTCCTCTCCATTCCAATCCATTCCATTGCACTCCATTCTACACCACTCCATTCCTCTCCGTTCCACGCCATTCCTATCCAATCCATTCCACTTCACTGCATTCCATTCCATTCAACCCCACTCCAATCCACTCAAGTCTATTCCACTCAATTCCACTCCTCTCCACTGCATTCCATTACATTCCAATCCTCTACAATTCACTCCAGTGCATTCCACACCATTCCACTCTTCTCTAATCCACTTCATTCCATTCCACTCCATTGCATTCCACTCACTTCCACTCCAATCTACTCCATTCCAGTCCACTCCATTTCATTCCATTCCCCTCCACTCCACTACATTCAACTCCACTCCATTCTTACTCATTCCACTCCATTCCACACCAGTCCTCTCCATTCCATTCTGTTCCACTCCACTCCGCTCCATTCGGCTCCATTCCATTCAACCCCACTCTACTCCTCTATAATCTGCTCCACTCCATTAACTCCTGTCTACACCACTCGACTCAGATCCATTCCATTCCACTCCATTCCATTCTATTCCATTCTACTCCACTCCACTCCATTCTTCTCGACTCCTTTCCACTCCGTTCCATTCTACTCCTCTCCATTCCACTAAACACTATTCCATTCCACTCTGTTACTTTCCATTCCATTGCATTCCACTCCACTCCACTCCACTCCATGCCATTCCATTCCACTGCACTCCATTGCATTCCAGTCCACTGCATCCCATTCCATTTCATTCCACTGCACTACACTCAAATCCACTCCATTCCATTCCAATCCATTCCACTCCTCTCAATTCCATTCCTTTCCTTTCCATTACATTCCACTCCACTCCACTCCATTTCACTCCACTCCATTCCATTTCGTTCTATTCCTTTCCACTCCATTTCATTCCATTCCACTCTACTCCATTCCATTACCCTCCAATCCACTCCACTTCATTCCATTGCATTACTTCCAACTCCATTCCTCGCCACTCCACTTCATTCAACTTCACTCCACTCCAATCCATTCCATTCCACTCCACTCCTTTGCACTCCCCTCCATTTCACTCCATTCCACTCCACTCCATTACGTTGCATTGCATTCCACTCAATTTCATTACATTCCACTCCATTCCAGTCCACTGCATTCCTCTCCGCTTCACTGCACTCGACTTCATTCCATTCCATTCCATTCCTCTCCACTCCATTCCATTCCACTCCACTCCATTCATTTCCACTCCCTTCCACTGCACTCCACTCCACTCCAATCCACTGCACTCTGATCAATTCCTTTACATTCCATTCCACAACACTCCAATACATTCCAATCCATTACTCTCCATTCATTGCCATTCCAATCCACTCCACTCCATTCCATTCTACTCCACTCCATTCCATTCCATTCCACTCCATTCCAGTCCATTCCACTCCACTTCACTACTTTCCAGTCCACTCAACTCCACTCCACTCCATTCTTCTTCACTCAACTCCATTCCATTCCATTCCATTACAATCCACTCCATTGAACTCCTGTCCACTCCATTCCACTCCTTTCCATTCCTCTGCACTACGTTCATCTACTTTCCATTCCAATCCATTTCATTGCTCTCCACTCCATACCACTCATTTCCGCTCCTTTCCTCTCCATTCCTATCCAGTCCATTCCACTCCACTCCATTCCGTTCAATTCAACTCCAATCCACTACACTCCGGTCGAATCCACTCCATTCCACTCCACTCCACTGCTTTCCATTCCATTCCACTCCTCTACTCTCAATTCCAGTCCATTCCACACCATTCCAGTCCACTCAAATCCACTCCACACAACTCCAATCCACTGTATTCCATTACAGTCCGTTCCATTCCACACCATTCCACTCCACTCCACTCCATTCCATTCCACTCCATTCCAGTTCATTCCATTCCCCTCCAATCCATTCCTCTCCACTCCACGCCATTCCATTCCATTCCATTCCACACCACTGCACTCCATTCCACTCCACACCACTACATTACATTCAACTCCACTCGACTGCATTCCAATCCACTGCACATCATTCCATTCTGTTCCATTACAATCCACTCATTTCCATTGCATTCCACCCATTCCATTCCAATCCATTCCACTCCATTCCATTCCTTTCCATTCCACTCCACTCCTCTCCTCTCCATTCCAGTGCACTTTATTCCACTGCACTACACTCCATTCAACTCCATTCCACTCCTTTCCCTTCCATTCCATTCCATTCCACTCCATTCCTTTCCATTCCATTTCACTCCATTCCAGTCCATTCCACTCCCTTCCAATTCACTACTCTCAAATCCACTCCATTCCCTTCCATTCAATTCCACTCTGCTCCATTCAATTCCATTCCATTCAATTCCACTCCACTCTATAACATTCCACTCCATTCCACTCCATTCCACTCCTCTCCTCACTACTCCACTCCACTCCATTCCATTCCACTCCATTCCATTAAACTCTTTTCCACTCCAGTCCACAATAGTCCACTACATTCCATTACATCCGATTGCGTTCCACTCCATTCTACTCCTCTCCACTCCAATGCACTCCACTGCACTCCATTCCACCACACTCCAATACATTCCATTCTATTTCACTCCACTCCTCTCCTTTCCACTCCACTCCCTTGCACTCCACTCCACACTTTTCCACTCCACTCCATTCAATCCCTTTCCATTCCTTTCCCCTCCACTCCACCCCATTCCATTCCTTTCCACTCCATTCCTTTATATTCCACTCCATTCTGTCCATTCTAGTCCATTCCACTTCCCTCAATCCCACTCCATTCCACTCCATTCCACTCCATTCTATTCCACTCCATTCCACTCCTCTCTATTCCGTTCCATTCCACTCAACTCCACTCCACTCCATGCAATTCCCTTCCATTCATTTCCTCTTCATTCTACTCCACTCCAGGTCATTCCACTCCATTCCTTTCGCCACCAGTCTACTCCACTCCAGTCTATTCCACTCCACTCCATTCCAATCTTTTCCATTCCACTGCACTCCATTCCATTTCTTTCATTTGCATTCCACTTCACTCCATTACATTCCACTCCACTCCACTCCTTTCCAATCCATTCCATTCCATTCCATTCCATTTCATTCCATTCCATTCCAATGCATTCAATCCATTTCCACTCCACCCCTGTCCACTAAAATCCATTCCACTCAACTCTACTCCTCTCCACTCCACTACACTACACTCCATACCATTCCATTCCACTGCACTTCATTCCATTCCATTCCATTCCACTACATCCCTTTCCATTCCATTCCAATCCTCTACACTCAAATCCACTTCATTCCATTCCCTTACATTCCAGTCCTCTCCATTCCATTCCATTCCTTTCCATTCCATTGCACTCCTCTCCACTCCATTCCACTCCAATCCACACCAATGCACTCCACTCCCGTGCATTCCATTCTATTCGATTCCACTCCATTCGATTCCATTCCACTCTACTCCATTCTTTTCCACCCCAATCCACTCCATTCCATTCCATTCCATCCAACTCCATTCCTCGCCACTCCATCCTTTCAACTCCACTCCACTCCAATCCATTCCATTCCATTTTCCACCACTCCGTTGCACTGCACTCCATTCCACTCCATTCCACTCCTTTCCATTGCAATCCATTCCAATCCATTCCACTCCGTTCCATTGCAATCCATTCCATTCCACTACATTCCATTGCATTCCACTCCGTTCCAATCCACTCCACTGCATCCCACTCCACTTCACTGCACTCAACTCCAATCCATTACATTCCTTTCCTCTCCACTCCGTTCCATTCCACTACACTCCATTCCATTCCATTCCCTTCCACTGCACTCCACTCCACTCCATTCTACTCCACTCCATTCCACTCAACTCCATTCCATTCCAATCCATTCCACTCCTTTACAGTACATTCCACTCCATTCCTCTACACTCCACTGCACCCCACTCCATTCCCTTCCACTCTACTCCATTCCTTTCCATTCCATTCCACTCCATTCCTCTCCATTCCATTCCACTCCATTCCTCTCCATTCCATTCCACTCCATTCCACTCCATTCCTCTCCATTCCAGTCCTCTAAACTCCACTCCATTCCTTTCCATTGCACTGCACACCTCTCCACTTCATTCCACTCCAAACCATTCTGCCCCATTCCATTCCACTCCACTCCACTCCATTCCATTCCAATCCATTCCATTCCACTCCATTCCACTCAATTACACTTGATTCCACTCCACTCCGTTCCATTCCACTCCACTCCACTCCATTCCACTACACTGCATTCCATTCCATTCCACTCCATTCCGTTCCGTTCCACGCCATTCCAGTCCATTCCACTCCACTCCAATGCATTCCATTCCATTCCATTCCATTCCAGGCCATTACAGTCCATTCCAGTCCATTCCACTCCATTCGACTTGACTATCCTCCATTACACTCCATTCGCCACCATTCCACTGCATTCCATTCCATCACATTCAACTCCACCCAATTCCAGTCCATTACCATCCACTGTGTGGCACTCCATTCCCAACCACTCCCTTCACTCTACTGCTTTACAATCAACTCCATTCCACTCCATTCCATTCAACTCCATTCCATTCCTCTCCATTTCACTCCACTCCACTCGATTCCACTCCACTGAATTCCACTCCATTCCATTTCATTCCAATCCTCTCCACTCCATTCCACTAAATTGCATTCATCTCCTCTGTGCTCCAATCCATTCCATTCCACTTCACTCCATTACAATCCACTCAATTCCATTCCATCCATTCCATTTCACTCCACTTCACTCCATTCCACTCCACTGCACTCCTTTCCCCTACACTCCACTCCAGTGCATTCCATTCCGTTCCATTCCATTCCATTTCATTCCGTTCCCTTCCACCCCATTTCATTCCACTCTACTCCATTCCACTTGAATCCAGCCACTCCAATCCATTCCATTACATTCCATTCCACTCCATTCCCATACTCTCCACTCCATGCCAGTCCACTCTACTTCTAAACTCTCCACTCCACTCCACTCCACTCCAGTCAACTCCATTCCATTACAAACCACTCCATGCCACTCATCTCCATTCCATTCCTCTCCATTAAACTCTATTCAATTCCATTCCACTGCACTCCATTCCATTCCACTCCATTCAATTCCTATCCATTCCCCTCCACTCCAATCCATTCCACTCCACCCATTTCCATTCCATTCCACTGCACTCCACTCCACTCCATTCCACTCCACCCCACTCCATTCCATTCCATTCATCCCACTCAATTCCACTACACTCCACTTTATTCCACTCCAATCCACTCCACTCCATTCCACTCCACCCCAATGCATTCCATTACATTCCATTCCAATCCATTCTATTCCATTCCACTCCATTCTATTCCATTCCAGTCTACTCCATTCTACTCCATTCCATTCCACTCCACGCCATTCCATTCCATTCCATTAAAGTCCATTCCACTACATTCCATTGCATTCCACTACACTCCACTCCATTCCATTTCATTACATTGCACTCCATTCCATTCCACTCCACTCTACTCCATTCCATTCCATTCCACTCCACTCCTTTCCATTCCACTCCTCTCCATCCCAGTACACTCCACTACATTGCACTCCACTCCACTCCATTCCACTCAACTCCCTTCCATTTTATACCTTTCCGCTCCACACTATCCCATTCCTCTACACTCCGTTCCATTCCATTCCATTCCATTCCTTTCCATTCCACAGCACTCCACTGAACCCCCTCCAATAAATTCCATTCCATTCCACTCCATTCCACTCCACTCCATTCCTTTCCATTCCACTCCAATCCACTCCACTCCACTCCACTTCACTCAATCCCACTCCACTCCACTCCATTCCACTCCACACAACTCCATTCCACTGCATTCCACAACACTGCATTCCACTGCATTCCACTCCACTCCATTGCATACCACTACACTCCACTGTACTCCACTCCGTTCCTTTCCAATTCATTCCATTCCATTCCACTCCATTCCATTCCATTCCATTCCACTCCATTATACTCCATTCCGTTCCACTCTCTTCCACTCCATTCCTCTCCCCTCCTCTCCATTCCACTGCAATCCACTCCATTCCATTCAATTCCATTCCATTCCACTGCACTACTCTCCACTCCACTCCATTCCATTCCATTCCATTCCATTACAGTCTATTCCACTCAGTTGCCCTCTCTTCCCCTCCGCTCCATGCAACACCATCCTACCCCATTCCATTACATTCCATTCAATTCCAGACCGTTACTCACCGTTCCCCTCCATTCCAACACACACTAATCCATTCCATTCCATTCCATTCCACTCAATTCCATTCCATTCTATTCAATTCCATTCCATCCCACTCCACTCCACTCCATTCCATTCCATTACACTACACTGCAGTCCATTCCACTCCATTCCATTCCATTCCAATCCCTTCCATTCCTTTCCGCTCTACTTCACTCTATTCCCCAC
The DNA here is from genome assembly GCF_028885655.2 of Pongo abelii. NCBI lineage: Eukaryota > Metazoa > Chordata > Mammalia > Primates > Hominidae > Pongo > Pongo abelii. The sequence goes on along the minus strand of NC_072007.2, from coordinate 14,803,409 downwards.
CACTCCTTTCCACTCCTTTTGATTACAATCCATTACTCTTCACTCCATTCCATTGCACTCAACTCCAAACTACTCCTCTCCACTCCTTTTAATTCTACTCCAGTCCATTCCATTTCACTCCACTCCACTTTATTCCACTCCACTCCACTACATTCCATTCCACTCCATTCAATTCCATCTAACTCCACTCCACAGTGTTCCACTCCACTGCATTCCACACCACTCCACTCCATTCCATTCCACTCCTTTCCACTACATTAAACTCTACTTCATTCAATGCCACTCTGCTCCATTCCATTCCATTCCTTTCCACTCCACTCCACTCCACTCTAATCCATTCCACTCCATTACACGCGACTCTACTCCATTCCATTCCATTACACTACAGTCCACACCACTCCATTCCACTCCTTTCCAGTGCATTCCACTCCATTCCTGTAAATTATTCATCACTCCACTCCATTCTATTCTTTTCTGCTACACTCCATTCCATCCGATTCCAATCCATTCCACTCCATTCCTTTCCATTCCACTCCACTCCACTCCATTTAATTCCACTCCATTCCATTAAACTCCATTCCACTCCACTGCATTCCATTCCATTCCATTCCACTGCACTTTACTCCACTACACACCAATAAATTCTGTGTATTTCTTGTCCATTCTTTCCACTCCCTTCCACTCCACTGCATTCCACTCCATTCTACTCCACTCCACTCCATTCCACTCCACTCCATTCCACTCCACTCCACTCCAATCCATTCCATTCCACTCCACTCCACTCCAATCCATTCCATTCCACTCCACTCCAGGTCAATCCATTCCACTCCATTCCACTCCTCTCCATTCCTATCCATTCCACTCCATTCCACTTTTCTCCATTCCAATCCATTCCACTCCATACCACTCTTCTCCATTCCATTCCATTCCCTTCCATTCCATTCCATTCCATTCCAATCCTTTCCTCTGCACTCCATGCCATTCCACTCCACTCCAGTCCATTCCATTCCACTCCACTCCATTCCATGCCATTCCATTCCATTCAATTCCAATCCATTCTATTCCTCTACACTCCATTCCAGTCCACTCCATTCCACTAAAATCCATTCCATTCCATTCCACTAAAATCCATTCCATTCCATTTCACTTCACTCAACTGCATTGCACTCCACTCCATTCCACTCCATTCTGCTCCATTCCATTCAACTCCACTCCTTTCCATTCCATTCCTCTCTACTCCGTTACATTCCAATCCACTCCATTCCACTACACTACAATCCTTTCCATTACATTCAATTCCATTCCAATCCATTCCTTCCACTCCATTCCATTCCAGATGACTCCATTGCATTTCACTCCACTCAACTCCATTCCAAATCTCTCCACTCAGTTCCATTCCACTCCACTCCATTCCTTTCAATTCCATTCACCTGCCCTCCACTCCACTCCACTCCATTCCACTCTTTTCCACATCTTTCCATTAGTCTCCACTCCATTCCATTCCACTCCATTCCATTCCTCTCCATTTCAATCCACTCCACTCCATTCCAGTCCAATCCATTCTATTCCGTTAAATTTCAATCCACTCCACTCCACTCCATTCCATTCCCCTCCAATGCATTCCACTCCACTCCATTCCACTCCACTCAACTCCATTCCATTTTATTCCCTTGCTTTCCACTCCAGTCCTTTCCATTCCATTCCACTCCACTCCACTACATTCTATTCCACCCCACTGCACTCCAATCCGTTCCACACTACTCCATTCTGTTTCTTTGTACTCCACTCCTCTCCACTTCTTTCTGTTCCACTCCATTACACTCTAACTCAATTCCTATCCACCCCACTCCACTCCAGTCTTTTCCATTACAACCTATTCCATTCCTCTCCATTCCACTCCACTCCAATCCATTCCACTCCACTCCACTACATTCCAGTCCACTCCACTCCTTTCCACTCCCCTCAACTCCACTCCACTACATTCCATTCCACTCCACTCCTTTCCATTCCGCTCCTGTACGTTCCATTCCAGTCCATTAGATTCCACTGCACTCCACTCCACTCCACTCCACTCTACTCCTTTCCATTTCTCTCCACACGATTCCACTCCATTCTATTCCATTCCATTCCCTCCACGCCATTCCACTCCTCTCCATTCCACTCCAATCCACTCCATTCCGTTCCATTCCATTACACTCCACTCCACTCCATTCGAATCCTTTCCACTCCATTGCACTCCATTCCACTCCATTCCATTCCATTGCATTCCACTCCAGTCCAAATGCACTCGATTCCATTCCACACCATTCCATTCCATTCCAGTCAATTTGAGACAACTCCACTCCATTCCTCTCCATTCCATTCCATTATACTTCACTGTACTCCATTCGATTCCAATCCTTTCCACTCCACTCCATTCCATTCCACTCCACTTCTGTCCACCCCGTTCCATCTTTTCCACTCCATTCCATTCCACTTCATTCCACTCCACTCTACTCCTTTCCACTCCACTCCGTTCTACTCCACTGCTTTCCATTCAACTCCATTCCACTCCTTTCCACTCCACTCCATTCCTTTCCACTCCATTCCACTCCATTCCATGCCATTCTATTTCATTACAATCCATTCAATTTTCTTCAAATCCATGCCATTCCATTCCACTCCACTCCAGTCCATTCTACATCAGTCCACTCCACTCCATTTCATTCCATTGCATTCTATTCCATTCCATGCCACACCATTCCACACCATTCCATTACAATTCATTCCACTCCTTTCCACTCCACTCCACTAAATTCCAGTCCACGCCACTCCATCACATGCCATTTCATGCCATTCCAATCTGTTCCATTTCATTCCACTCCATTCCATTCCTTTCCACTCCATTCCACTCTATTCCATTCCACTCCATTCCACTCTATTCCATTCCACTCCATTCCACTCTAGTCTATTCTATTCCTCTCAACTCCACCCAATTCTATTCCATTCCACTCAACTCTACCCCACTCTATTCCATTCCACTCCATTCCATGCCTCTACATTACACTCCATTCCATTCCATTCGAGTCCACTCCATTCCATTCCACTCCATTTCATTCCAATTCATTCCACTGAACTCCACTCCAATCTATTCTATTCCACTCCAGTGCACTCCAATCCACTTCTTTACACTCCACTCCATTCCAATCCACTCCATTCCATTCCATTTAATTCCATTCCTTTCCCCTCCACTCAACTCCGTTCCACTCCAATACAATCCATTCCACTCCACTCCACTACATTTGATTCCATTGCATTCCATTGCATTCCATTGCATTCCATTCCATTCCATTCCATTCTTGTACATTCCACTCACATCCACACTAATCCATTTGACTCCACTCCATTCGACTGCGCTACATTCCATTCTACTCCATTCTATTCCATTCCATTCCATTCTACTTCATTCCATTCCACTCCACTGAATTAAATTCCAATCCACTCCATTCCACTCTAGTACACTCCTCTCCACTCCCCTCCATTCCATTCCACTCGACTCCATTACATTCCTTTCCATTCCACTGAACTCCATTCCACACAACTCCATGCCAATACTTTCCATTCCACTCCATAACACTCCATTCCTTTCCGTTCCGTTCCACTCCTCTCCTCTCCACTCCATTCCATTGCACTCCATTCCAAACCACTCTATTTCATTCCACTCTATTCCTCTCCATTCCATTACATTTCATTACATTCTATTCCAATCCACCCCACTCCATTCCATTTAACTCCACTCCACTCCATTCCAATCCATTGCACTCTACTCCATTCTGTTTCATTCCATTCCACTCCATTCCTCTCCACGCCATTCCACGCCATTCCACTGCATTCCAATGCACTCCAGTCCACTCCCCTCCACTCGGCTCCTTTCCATTCCATTCCACTGCACTCCACTCCATTCCATTCAAATTCATTCCACTCTACGCCATACCATTCCACTCCACTCCACTCCATTCCATTTATTTCCACTCCATTCCATTCCACTCCTTTCCACTCCTCTCCATTCCTTTCCAATCCTCCATTCTATTCCACTACACTCCACTCCCCTATATTCCACTCCACTTCCTTCCACTCTGTTCTCCTCCATTCCATTCCATTCTATACCACTACACTACACTCCTTTCCAATCCATTCACTACATTCCACTTCTCTCCACTTCATTGCATTCCATTCCATTCCACTTCACTCCACTCCATTCCATTCCAATCATTTCACTCCACTGCATTCCATTCCACTCCACTCCACTACACTCCGTTCCGTTTAATTTCACTACATTCCATTCCACTCCATTCCACTCCACACCACTGTTTTCCACTGCACTCCATTCCATTCCACTCCAATCCATTCCACTCCACTCCATTGCAATCTATTCCACTCCAACGCACAGCTCTCCTGTTGATTCCTTTCCATTCCATTCCGTCCCACTCCTTTCCACTCCACTACACTGTATTCCACTCCACTCCACTCCATTCCATGTCATTCCATTCCATTCTCATCCATTCAATTTCATACCACTCCATTGCATACCATTCGACTCCATTACAGTCCATTCCACACCACTCCACTCCATTCCATTTCATTCCATTGCATTACATTCCACTGCATACCTGTCCATTCTACCCTATGCCACTCCACTCCACTCCATTCTCGTCCATTCCACTCCATTCCATTCCACTCCATTCCACCACACTCCATTCCATTCCATATTACTCCACTCCACTCCATTCCACTCCTCTCCAGTACACTCCTCTCCAATCCACTCCATTCCATTACATTCCACTCCTCTCCATTACATTCCACTACACTACACTCCATTCCACTCCTCTTCCCTCCAATCCACTCCATTCCATGCAATTCCTCTCTACTCCATTCCTTTCCCCTCCATTCAACTCCATTCCATTCCACTCCATTCCAATCCACTCCATTCCATTCCATTATACTCCACCCCACTCCATTCCACTCCACTTCATTCCACGCCATTCCAGTCCACTCCTCTCCAATCCACTCCGTTCCAGTCCACTCCACTCCAATCCACTCCATTCCATTCCATTCCACTTCTCTCCATTACATTCCACTACACTCCACTCCATTCCACTCCACTTCACTCCACACCACTCCATTCCGTTCCACTCTACTCCATTCCATTTCACTCCATTCCACTCCACTCCATTCCACTCCATTCCACTCCATTCCTCTCCGTTCCACTCCATTCTACTGCACTCCCCTTCACTCCATTCTTTTCCATTACATTCCACTCCACTCCATTCCATTCCACTCCACTCTACTCAAATCCACTCCACTCCATTCCATTACACTCCATTCCAATCCGCTCACTTCCACTCTACTCCACTCCATTTCACACCACTCGTCTCCATTCCATTCAATTCCTCTCCATTCCACTGCATTCCACTCCAATCCACTCCATTCCATTCGGTTCCACTCCACTCTATTCCAATCCATTACAGTCCATTCCACTGCACTCCACTCCATTCCATTCCATTAAATGACATTCCATTCCAGTCCTTTGTACTCCACTCCTCTACATTGTAACCAACTCTACTCCATTCCATGCCGTTCCATTCAATTCCAGTCCATTCTATTTCATTCCACTCCATTCCATTAAACTCCATTCCAGTCCATTCCAGTCCATTCCGTTCCATTCCTTTCCATTTAATTCCATTCGATTCCACTGCATTCCAGTCCATTCCTCTACATTCTACTCCACTGCACTCCATTCAACCCCATTTCCCTAAATTCCACTCCATTCCTTTCCACTGCATTCCACTCCACTCCATTCCATTCCATTATACTCCACTCCATTCCATTGCACTGCATTCCACTCCACTCCTTTCCGTTCCACTCCATTCTATTCCATTCCACTCATTTTCATTCAATTCCTGTCCACTTCATTCCATTCCACCCCAATCCACTCCATTCTTCACCATTCTACTCCACCACAACTCCACCCCACTCCTCTCCAATCCATTCCATTTCATACCACTCTACTCCACTTCATTCCAATCCATTCCACTCCATTCCAATCCACCCCACTCAATTCCTTTCCAATCCACTCCTATGCATTCCACTCCTCTGCATTCCACTCAACTCCTCTCCATTCCATGACATTCCATTCCATTCCAATTTCTTCCATTTCATTCTACTTCTTTCCATTACATTCCACTCCATTACAGTCCATTCCACTCCAGTCCACTCCATTCCATTCCATTCCACCCCATTACAGTCCATTCCTCTCCATTCCACTCCACTCCATTCCTCTCGATTCACCTGAATCCCACTCCATTCTATTCCACTCCATTCCACTCTACTCCATTCCATTCCACTCCATTCCATTCCACTCCATTCCACTCCATTCCACTCCACTCCACTAAATTCCAGTCCGCTCCATTTAATTCCATTCCACTTCATTCCACTCCACGCCACACCACCCCACTCCTTTCCATTCCACTCCATTCCAATGCATTCCACTGCATTCCAGTCCACTCCACTCCACTCCACTAAATTCCATTCCATTCCACAGCACTCCCCTCAATTCCATTCCTATCCATTCCACTCCACTACATTCCTTTCCACTCCACTCCACCCCACTCCATTCCATTTATTTCTACTCCATTCCACTGCACTCCACTCCACTCCATTGCATTGCTCTCCATTCCACTACACCCTTTTCCATAGCACACCATTCCATTCCATTCCATTCCACCCCATTTCATTCCACTCAATTCCATTTCATTCCCCTCCACTCCACTCCACTCCATTCCAGCCCACACTACTCTATTCCATTGCATTCCATTCCATTACACTCCATTACACTCCACTCCATTCCAGTCCACTATACTCCAGTCCATTCCTTTACACTCCACTCCAGTCCACTCCACTCCGCTATGTTCCATTCCATTCCCCTGCACTCCTCTGCACTCTATTCCATTCTAATCCATTACATTTCAGTCTATTCCATTAAAATCCACTCTACTCCTCCCCACTCCACTCCACTCTATTCTATTCCACTCCATTCCTTTTCGCTTCATTCCAGACCCCCCATTCCATTCCAATCTACTCCACTCAATACCACTCCATTCCATTCCACTACACTCCAAAACATTCTACTCCACTCCAATCCACCCGTCTCCTCTCCATTCCATTCCATTTCATTCCACTCCACTCTAGTACATTCCAATCCATTCCACTCCATTCCACTCCACCCCACTCCATTCCATTCCAATCCACTCCTATGCACTCCACTCTTCTCCATTCCACTCAACTCCACTCCATTCCATGCCATTCAATTCCATTCCAATCTATTCCATGTCATTCCACCCCTTTTTATTCCTTTCCATTCCATTCCCGTCTATTCCACTCCACTCCACTCCATTCCATTCCATTCCATTCCTTTCCATTCCATACCTTTCCATTCCATTTCACTCCATTGCAGTCCAATCCACTCCATTCCACTACACTACACTCCATTCCAGTGGATTCCCCTAAATTCCACTCCATGCTATCCCACTCCATTCCAGTCACTCCATTCCATTCTACTATACTCTACTCCAATCCACTCCATTCCATTCCACTCCTTTCCACTGCATTCCACTTTACTCCATTCCATTCCACTCCACTCCACTCCATTCCCTTCCACTCCATTCCATTCCTCTCCATTACACTCCACTGCACTCAATTCCAGTCCACTCTATTCCATTCCATTCCATTTCATTCCACTACACTCCACTCCACCCCATTCCACTCCACTCCATTCCACTCAACTCTGCTCCATTCCATTCCATTCCATTCCACTCCACTCCACTCCATTCCACTCCATTCCTTTCCATTCCACTCGATTCCATTCCATTCCTCTCCATTCCATTCCACTCCACACCATTCCATTCCATTCCACTCTTTTGCATTCCATTCCATTCCATTCCACTCCATTCCAATCCATTGCATTCCACTGCATTCCATTCCACTCAATTCCCATCCACTCCTTTCCACCCAATTCCATTCCATTCCTGTCCACTCCATTCCACTCCACTCCATTCCATTCCATTCCACTGCACGCCACTCCATTCTTTTCCAATCAATTCCACTCCACTTCATTCCATTGCATTCCATCCACTCCATTCCATTCCATTCCACTCCACTCCATTCCATTCCAATCCACTCCATTCCATTTCATTCCAGTCCTATCCGTTCCATTACACTACACTCCATTCCATTCTATTCCATTCCACTGCACTCCACTCCACTCCATTCCACTCTATTCCATTCCACTGCACTCCACTCCACTCCATTCCACTCTATTCCATTCCATTCCATTCCACTCTTATTCATTCCATCCCATTACGTTCCACTCCACTCCAATCCATTAGATTGCATTCCATTCCACTCCACTCCCTTCCATTCCACTGTATTCTCTTCCACTCCATTCCACTCCATTCCACTCCAGTCCACTCCAGTATATTCCACTCCACTCCACTCCACTACATTCCATTCAATTCCATTCCACTCCACTCAACTCCTTTCCAATCCATTCCACTCCTTTCTGCTCCAGTCTACACCTTTCCACTCCTCTCCACTCCACTCCACTCCACTCCATGCCGCTCCCCTCCACTCCATTCCATGACGTTCCATTCCATTACAATGCATTTCATTTCATTCCACTCCATGCGATTCCATTCCACTCCATTACAGTCCCTTCCACTCCACTCCACTCCACTCCATTCCGTTCCATTCTATTCCATTAAATTCCACTGTACTCCCCACCGTTCATTTCCATTCCATTCCATTCCACTGCTTTCCACTCCACTCCACTCCATTCTGCTCCACTTCTCTCCATTCCATTTCATTTCATTCCTTTCCAATCCATTCCATTTCGTTCCACTCCATTCCATTTCATTCCACTCCATTCCACTCCATTTCATTCCACTCCATTCCATTCCCTTCCGTTCCATTCCATTATACTCCACTCTGCTCCACTCCAATCCATTCCACTCCATTTCACTCTACTCTATTCCATTCCACTCCAAAACACTCCACTCTATACCATTCCACTCCATTCCATGCCTCTACATTCCACTCCAATCCACTCCATTCCAGTCCACTCCATTCCATTGCATTTCATTCCTTTCCAATCCACTCCACTTCACTTCACTCCATTCCACTCCACTCCAATGCACCCCACTCCACTTCTTTACACTCCACTCCATTCCACTCCACTCCATTTCATTCCTTTCCATTCCATTCGTTTCCCCTCCACTCAACTCCATTTCTCTCCAATCCACTCTATTCCTCTCCATTACACAACACTTAATTCCGATGCATTCCACTGCATTCCATTCCACTCCACTGCATTCCATTCTATTCTGCAGCTCTCCACTTCATTCCTTTCCAATCCTTTCCACTCCACTCCACTACATACCATTTATTTCCACACCAATCCGCTGCACTCCACTCCACCCCATTCCACTCTACTCCACTCCCCTCCACTCCAGTCCACTCTACTCCTTTCCATTCCATTCCATTCATTGCATTCCATTCAACTAGATTACAATCCACTCTATTCCAGTCTACTCTACTCCATTCCATTCCTTTCCATTCCATTCCACTCCACTCCCCTACACTCCACTCCATTCCATTCCATTCCAATGCAATCCACTGCACTCCATTCAATTCCAAAACATTACACTCCACTCCATTCTATTCAACAAAACTCTACTCCACTTCACTCAACTCCACTCAATTCGATTCCACTCCATTCAATTCCTCTCCATTCCACTCCACTCCTCTCCATTCCATTCAATTCCAATCCATTTCTCTCCACTCCACTCCATTCCACTCCATTGCAATCCACTCCAGTCCACTCCAGACCACTCCACTCCACTCCACTCCATTCCATTTCATTCCACTGCACACCACTCCAATCCATTCCAATCCATTGCACTACACTCCATTCCATTACATTGCATTCCAGTCCATTGCATTCGATTCCTATCTACTCCATTCCATTCAATTCCATTCCTCTCCATTCCATTACACTCCAATCCTTTCCATTCCATTCCATTCCACTGTTCACCACGCCACTGCTCTCCACTCCACTCCATTTCACTCCATTCCATTCCACTACTTTCCATTCCTCTCCATTCCACTCCACTCCACTCCACTCCACTCCACTGCATTCCATTCCATTCTACTCAAACTTTCCACTCCTCTACAGTCCAGTCCACTCCAGTCCATTCCACTCGTCTCCACTCCACTCCACTTCATTCCATTCCACCGCACTCCATTGCATTCCACTACACTCCATTCCATTCCATTCCATTCCACTGCACTCCGCTCCACTCCACTGTACTCCATTCCATTCCACTCCATTCGTCTCCAATCCATTCCATTCCATTCTACTCCACTCCACTCCATTCCACTCCACTCCAATCCCCTCCACTCCACTCCATTCCACTCCACTCCATTCAATCCATTCCACTCCATTGCACTCCACTCAACTCCATTCCACTCCAATCCACTGTATTCCTCTCCACTCCATTCCACCCCATTACAATACATTAAACTGCATTCTAGTCCACTCCACTTCACTCCACTTCATTGCATTCCATTCCACAGAACTCCACTCCATTCCATTGAAATCCATTCCTCTCCACTCCATTCCTATACATTCGAAACCACTCCACTCCATTCCATTTATTTCCACCCCATTCCACTGCACTCCACTCCACCCCATTCCGTTGCCCTCCATTTCACTCCACGCCTTTCCATTCCACTGCACTTCATTCCCTTTCATTCCACTCCATTCCATTCCACTGCGCTCCCCTCCATTTCACTCCACTCCACTCCATTCCACTTCATTCCACTCCACTCCATTCCACTCCACTGTACTCCATTCCATTCCATTCTGTTCCACTCCATTACACTCCACTCCATTCCAGTCCACTGTACTACATTCCATTCCTTTCCACTCCATTCCACTCCATTGCACTCCACTCCACTCCATTCTATTCCTTTCCACTGCACTCCACTGCACTCCATTCAATCCCAAACCATTCCAGTCCCCTCCATTCCATTCAAATCCACTCTACTCCACCCCACTCCACTCCACCCCATTCCATTCCACTCCATTGCATTCCCCTCCATTCCACTCTACTCCTCTCCATTCCATTCCATTCCAATCCATTCCATTCTATTCCATTCCACTTCATTCCACTTCACTCCATTCCACTTCATTACAATGAATTAAATTGCATTCCAGTCCAGTAAACTCCACTCCACTCCATTCCATTGCACTCCACAGCACTCCACTCCATTCCATTCCAATCCATTCAGCCCCACTCCATTCCTATACACTCCACATCACTCCACTCCATTCCAATTATTTCCACCCCATTCTACTGCACTCCACTCCAGCCAATTTCATTGCACTCCATTCCACTCCACCCCTTTCCATTCCAGTGCATTCCATTCCATTACACTTATTTCCAGTCCAGTCCACTCCACTCCATTTCACTCCACTCCACTCCATTCCACACCACTCCACTCCACTCCTTTCCAGTCCACTCTACTCGATTCCATTCCATTCGAATCCACTCCATTACACTCCACTCTATTGCAGTCCACTCTAATTCATTCCATTCCTTTCCACTCCATTCCACTCCACTGCACTCTACTCCACTCCTTCAATTCCATTCCAATGTACTCCTCTGTACTCCATTCAATTCCAATCCATTCCACGCCACTCCACTCCATTCTACTCCACTCCACTCCACTACACTCAACTCCATTACATTCCAATCCATTCCTTTCCACTCAATTCCACTCCAATCCACTCAACTCCAATCCGTTCCATTCCAATCCATCCATTCCTATCTATTCCATTCCATTCCACTCCACTCCACTCCATTTCACTCCATTCCAGTCCACTCCAATCCACTACACTCCATTCCATTCTATTCCACTGCACACCACTCCATTCCATTCCCAATCATTCCACTCCAATCCATTCCATTAGGTTGTACTCCTCTCCATTCCATTCCATTCAACACCACTCCATTCCCTTCCATTCCTATCCACTCCTTTCAATTCCATTCCATTCCTCTCCATTCCATTACACTACACTACATTTCACTCCATTCCATTCCACTGAACTGCACTCCACGGCACTCCACTCCTCTCTATTCCACTCCATACAATTTCTCCCCATTCCATTCCTCTCCATTCCCCTCCACTCCAGTCCATTCCACTTCAATCCACTCCATTCCGTTGCATTCCTTTCCATTCCACTCAATCCTTCCACCTCAATACATTCCATTCCACTCCAATCCATTCCACTCCTCTCCTCTCCACTTTACTTCATTCCATTCCACTCCACTTCATTCCCTTACACTCAAATCCATTCCATTCCATTCCATTCCACTGCACTCCCCTCCACTCCACTCCATTCCACACTGTTCCATTCCACTACATTCGACTTCACTCCACTTCATTCCATTCCACTACATTCGACTCCATTCCAATTCACTCCATTCCACACCACTCCACTCTATTCTGTTCCATTCCATTCTAATCTACTCCACTCTGTTCCACTCCATTCCACTCCACTGCAATCCACTCCAATCCATTCCATTACATTGCATTCCATTCCACTCCATTGCACAGCAAACCATTCCAATCCATTCCACTCCATTCCACTCAATTTCAGTCCACTCTACTCCATTCCTCTAAATTCCTTTCCATTACACTGCACTGCACTCCATTTTATTCCAGTCCTTTCCACTCCACTGCAATCCATTCCATTTCACTCCTTTCCATTCCACTCCATTCCACTCCACTCATTCCACTCTACTCTACTCCACTCCATTCTCTTCCATTCTGTTCCACTCCACTCTATTCCAATCCACTCCACCCCATTCCACTCCGCTCCACTCAATTCCATTCCATTGCATTCCATTCCACTCCGTTGCATACAACTCCTTTCCACTCCATTCCACTCAATTTCTGTACAATCCACTCAATTCCTCTCCATTCTATTTCATTCCAATGCACTGCACTCCATTTGTTTCCAATCCTTTCCACTCCACTCCATTCCATTCCTCTCCACTCCACTCCAGTGCATTTATGTCCACTCCATTCCATTCCACTCCATTCCAATCCACTCTACTCCAATCAATTCCACTCCATTCCACTCCTCTCCACTGCCTTCCATTCCATTCTATTCCACTTCCCTCCACTCCATTCCAATCCATTCCACTCCACTCCCCTCCATTCCACTCCACTACTCTCCATTCCATGCCATTCCATTCCGTTACAATACATTCCATCTCATTCTCTCCATGCCTTTCCATTCCACTCCATTCCAGTACATTCCACTTCATTCAACTCCACTCCATTCCACTGCATTCCATTCCACTACATTCGACTCCACCCCATTCCATTCCATTCCACTCCACTCCACTCAATTCCACGCCACTCCATTCCACTCCACTCCCCTCCATTCTGTTGCATTCCATTCCAATCCACTAAACTCCATTCCAATCCATTCCACTCCATTGCCCTCCAGTGCACTCTATTACATTCCTTTCCACTCCTTTCCACTATACTCCACTCAATTCCACACCACTCTCCTCCGTTCCATTGCATTCCGTTCCATTTCACTCAATCCTTCCACTCCATTTCATTCCATTCCACTCGACAGTATTCCATTCCACTCCACTCCATTTCATTCCATTCCATTCCATTCCACTCCATTGCACGCTATTCCATTCTACTACATTCGATTCCACTCCATTCCATTCCATTCCACTGCACTCCACTCCAGCCCACTCCACTCCATTCCAATCCACTCCACTCCAGTCCACTCCACTCAATTCCACTCCACTGCACTGAATTCCGTTCCATTCCATTCCAATCCACTCCACTCCATTCAAATTCGTTCCACTACGTTACACTCTACCTCACTCCATTCCATTCAATTGCATTCCATTCCGCTCCATTGCACTCCACTCCTTTCCATTGCGTTCCATTGCACTCCACTCCTTTCCACACCATTCCATTCTACTACATTCGATTCCACTCCATTCCATTTCATTCCACTGCACTCCACTCCAGCCTACTCCACTCCATTCCACTCCACTCCACTCCAGCCCACTCCACTCCATTCCACTCCACTCCACTCCAGTCCACTCCACTCCATTCCACTCCACTCCACTGAATTCCGTTCCATTCCATTCCAATCCACTCCACTCCATTCAAATTCGTTCCACTACGTTACACTCCACCTCACTCCATTCCATTCAATTGCATTCCATTCCGCTCCATTGCACTCCACTCCTTTCCATTGCGTTCCATTGCACCCACTCCATTCCACACCATTCCATTCTACTACATTCGATTCCACTCCATTCCATTCCATTCCACTGCACACCACTCCAGCCCACTCCACTCCATTCCACTCCACTCCACTCCAGTCCACTCCACTCCATTCCACTCCACTCCACTGAATTCCGTTCCATTCCACTGCAGTCCACTCCACTCCACTCAAATTCGTTCCACTACGTTACACTCCACCTAACTCCATTCCATTCAATTGCATTCAATTCCGCTACATTGCACTCCACTCCTTTCCATTGCATTCCATTCCACTCCATTCCACTCCACTCCATTCCACTCCAATCCACTCAATTTCAGTCCACTCCTCTCCATTCCTCTCCATTCCGTTCCATTCCACTGCACTCCAATCCATTCGATTCCCATCCCTTCCACTCTACTCCTTTCCTTTCCATTCCTCTCCACTCTTCTCCAATCCATTTATGTCCACTCTATTCCATTCTACTCCATTCCACTCCAATCTACTCCATTCTACTCCATTCCACTGTACTCCACTGTGTTCCATTCCATTCCATTCCACTCCACTCCATTCCAATCCATTCCACTCCATTCCTCTCCACTCCACTCCATTCCAATCCACTTCAATCCACTCAGCTCCACACCACTCCACTCCACGCCATTCCATGCCTTTCCATTCCATATCAATCCATTCCATTTCATACCACTCCATGCAATTCCATTCTGTTCCGATCCAATGCACTCCACTCCACTCCACTCCATTCCATTCCATTCTATGCCATTCCATTCCCCTATACTCCACACGATTCTATTCCATTCCATTCCATTCCAACCCTCTATACTCCACTCCACTCTATTACACTCCACTCCACTCCATTCCATTTCTTTTCTTTCCATTCCAATCCATTCCATTTCATTACACTCCATTTGAATGCATTCCACTCCATTACGCTCCATTCCAATCCATTCCAGTCTATTCCACTCAATTCCATTCCATTCCATTCCATTCACCTTCATTCCATTGCATTATACTTCACTCCAATGCACTCCACTCCACTCCATCCCACTCCATTCCATTTCTCCCCATTCCATTTCTCTCCTTTCCACTCCACTCCTCTCCATTCCACTCCAATCCACACGATTCCGTTGCATTCCATTCTATTCCACTCAATCCTTCCACTCCACTACATTCCAGTCCACTCCAATCCATTCCAGTCCTCTCCACTCCACTCCACTTCATTTCATTCCTCTCCCTCTCCATTCCACCCCACTTCACTCCATTCCATTCCATTCCATTCCATTCCACTGCACTCCACTCCATTCCACTTCATTCCATTCCACGACATTCAACCCCACTCCATTCCATTCCATTCCACTCCACTCCAATCCACTCCACTCCATTCCAGTCCACTCCATTCCACTCTACTGCACTCCATTCCATTCCATTCCATTCCAATCCCCTCCACTCCATTCCACTCCATTGCACTCCACTCCACTCCTTTCCATTCCATTGCATTCCATTCCACTCCATTGAACTACACTCCATCCACTCCATTCATCTCAGTTTCAGTCCTCTCCACTGCATTCCTCTCCATACCATTCCATTCCGCTGCACTCTGCTCCATTCTATTCCAATCCCTTTCATTCCACTCCTTTCCATTCCCTTTCACTCCATTCCATTAAACTCCATTTGACTCCAATCCACTCCATTCCATTCCTTTCCACTCCACTCTTTTCCACTCCACTCCATTCCACTCCAGTCTACTCAATTCCGTTGCATTCTAATCCATTCCACTCTACTGTATTCCAATCCATTCCACTCCTTTCAACTCCACTCCACTCCATTCCATTCCATTGCATTTCATTCAACTACGTTGTACTCCACTCCTTTCCACTCCATTCCGCTGAATTACAGTCCACCACACTCAATTCCTCTCCATTCAATTCCATTCCACTGCACTCCACTCCATTCAATTCAAATGCTTTTCACTTCACTCCATTCCATTCCCTTCCACTCAACTGCTATCCATTTATGTCCACTCCATTCCATTCCTTTCCATTCCACTCCAATCTAATCCATCCCACTCCACTCTAATCCATCCCACTTCACTCCATTCCACTCCACTCCACTGCATTCCATTCAATTCCTTTCCACTCCACTCCACTCCATTTCAATACATTCCAGTACTTTCAACTCCACTCTAATCCATTCCACTCCATTCCACTCCATTCCATTGCATTCCATTCTGTTACAAACCATTCGATTTCATTCCACTCCAGTCCATTGCATTCCACTCCATTCCATTACATTCCACTTCATTCCACTCCACTCCATTCTATTCCATTCTATTCCATTCCATTCCACTCCACTCGACCCCATTCCATTCCATTCCATTCCAATCGTTTCCACTCCAATCCACACCGTTCCTCTCCACTCATGTCCATTCCATGACATTTCATTCCACTGCAATCCATTCCCTTTCATTCCACTCCATTCCGTTCCATTCCACTCCATTCCACTCCATTTCACTCTACTCTATTCCATTCCACTCCACACCATTAGACTCTATTCCATTCCACTACATTCCATACCTGTACGTTCCATTCCAATCCAGTCCACTCCATTCCATTGCATTCCATTTCTTTCCACTTCACTCCCCTCCAATCCACTTCACTCCACTTCATTCCATTCCACTCCAATGCACTCCACTCCTCTCCTTTACACTCCACTCCATGCCATTCCATTCCTTTCGCCTCCACTCAACTCCTTCCTACTCCTATACACTCCATTCCACTCCACTCCACTCCAGTCTCTTCCAATGCATTTCACTGCATTCCTTTCCACACCACTCCACTCCACTCAATTCCATTCCATTTCACAGCACTCCACTCCATTTCACTCCAATCCATTCAATTCCACTCCATTCCTTTCCACTCCACCCCACTCCACTCCACTTCATTCAATTTATTTCCACTCCGTTCCACTGCACTCCACTTCACCACATTATATTGCACTCCATTCCACTGCACAGCTTTCCATTCCAATACCTTCCATTCCATCCCATTCCACTCCATTCCTTTCCACTACACTGCACTCCATTTCAATCCACTGTACTCCACTCCATTCCACTCCACTCAACTCCACTCCACTCCATTCCTATCCACCCTACTCCACTTCATTCCATTCCATTCCATTCCATCAATTGCCCTAGACCCCATTCCAGTCCACTCTACTCCATTCCATTACTTTCAACACCATTCCAGTCCACTACACTCCACTCCGTTACATTCCATTCCACTGCAATCCACTGCATTCCATTCAATTCCACTATGTTCTTCTCCACTCCATTGCATTCAACTCCTCTGTTCTCCACTCCACTCCATTCAATTCCACTCCATTCCATTACACTCCATTCCAGTCCCGTCCACTCCATTCCAATCCACTCCACTCCGTTACACTCCACTCCGATTCACTCCATTCCATTCCATTCCACTAAACTCCACTCCATTCCAATCCCCTGCAATCCATTCCACTCCACTCCACTCCATTCCATTTCATTCCATTCCACACCATTCCACTCTATTCCATGCCATTCCATTCCATTACAATCCATTCAATTTCATTCCAATCCATTACATTCCATTCTACTCCATTCAGTGCATTCCACTCCACTCCACTCCACTCCATTCCATTCCGGTCTATTCCATTCCATTCCATTCAATTTCACTCCACTGCAATCCAATCCATTCCATTCCATTCTACTCCTCATCATTACATTCCACTGTACTCCATTCCATTCTAATCCACTTCACTCTGCTCTACTCCATTCCATTCCTTTCCACTCTACTCCATACTATTCCCCGCCATTCCACTCCATTCCATTCCACTCCATTCCGTTCCACTTCATTCCACTCTACTCTATTCCATTCCATTACACTCCACTCCACTCCGTTCCACTCCACTCCAGTCTCCTGCATTCCAGTCAATTCCAGTCTACTCAACTCCTCTCCACTCCATTCCAGTCCATTCCACTACATTCCATTTCACTCCATTCCACTCCACTCGAGTCCATTCCACTCAACTCCATTCCGTTCACCTCCACTCCACTCCACACCATTCCAATCCACTCCATTCCACTCCACTCCTCTCCATTCTATTCCATTCTATTCTACTCCATTCCACTCTATTCCACTGCAATCCACTCTATTCCATTCCATTCCACTCCACTCCATTCCATTCCAATCCATTCCACTTCATTCCACTCCACTCCACTCCATTCCATTCCATTCCATTCCATTCCAGTCCTTTCTACTCCACTCCTCTACTTTGCATTCAACACTACTCCATTCCATGCCATTCCATTCCATTCCTGTCCATTCTATTTCAATCCACTCCATTCCATTCCATTCTATTTCATTCCTCTCCATTTCAATCCATTTAATTCCATTCCATTCCATTACATTCCAGTCCATTCCTCTCCATTCCACTCCACTCTACTCCATACCTTTCCATTCCCCTAAATTCCACTCCATTCCTTTCCACTCCATTCCATTCCACTCCTTTCCATTATAGTCCACTCCATTCCACTCCATTCTATTGCACTGCGTTCCACCCAACAACTTTCCATTCCACCTCTTTCCATTCCATTCAATTCCATTCCACTCCATTTCATTCCATTCCACTCCACTCCATTCCATTCCCTTCCACTCCACTCCACACCATTCTACTCCACTCCACTCCACCCCACTCCTCTCCATTCCATTTCATTCCACTCCACCGCACTCCATTCCATTCCAATCCACTCCTTTGCACTCCACTCCTCTCCGCTCAACTCCACTCCATTCGATGCCATTCCATTCCATTCCTATCTATTCCATTTCATTCTACTGCTTTCCATCCCATTGCAATCCATTCCAGTACATTCCACTCCACTCCACTCCATTCCATTCCATTCCATTCCATACCACCCCTATCCAGTCTATTCCACTCCATTCCACTCCACTGCACTCCATTCCACTCGATTAACCTAAATTCCACTCCATTTTATTCCACTTCATTCCACTCTACTCCATTCCACTCCATTATACTCTACTCCACTCCACTCCATTCCATTCCACTCCATTCCACTCCACTGCACTACATTCCATTCCAATCCACTCCTTTGCACTCCACTCCTCTCCTTTCCACTCAACTCCACTCCATTCCTTGCCATTCCACTCCATTCCAATCTATTCCATTTCACTCTAGTCCTTTCCATTTCCTTGAACTCCATTCCAGTACATTCCACTCCGCTACACTCCACTCCATTCCATTCCATTCCATTCCACCCCGTTCCAGTCCATTCTGCTCCATTCCACTCCACTGCACTCCATTCCAGCCCACTCTACTCTATTCCATTCCTTTCCATTCCATTCCATTCCACTCCGTTCCACTCCACTCAATTCCAGTCCACTCTATTGCATTCCATTCCTTTCCACTCCACTCCAGTCCTGTCCAGTCCACTGCACTCTATTCTATTCCATTCCACTGCACTCCACTGCACTCCATTCCATTCTGGTCCATTACACTCCACTCCATTCCACTAAATTCCACTCTACTCCACTCCACTCCACTCCACTTTATTCTATTCCACTCCATTCCATTAAACTCCATTTCACTCCCCTCCATTCCATTAGAATCCACTCCATTCTATTCCCTTCCACTCCAATCCACCCCATTCCACTCCACTCCATTCCAGTCCTCTCTGCTCCATTCCATTCCAATCCATTCCATTCCATTCCTTTCCAATCCACTCCATTCCATTCCATTCAATTCCATTGCCCTCCACTCCATTCCACCCCATTCAGTTCCATTACCCTCCACTCCATTCCACCCCATTCCACTCCATTCCAGTCCACTCCACTTCACTCCACTGCATCCCATTCCATTTCATTCCACTACATGCCACTCAATTACTTTCCAATCCATTCCTCTCCAGTCCATTCCACTCCTTTCCACTGCACTCCATTCCATACCATTCCTCCCCATTCCAGTCCACCCCACTCCTCTCCACTCAATTCCGTTCCATTTCACTGCACTCCACTCCACTCCATTACATTCCTCTCCATTCCACTACACTTCATTCCGTTCCACTCCATCCCATTCCACTCCATTCCTTTCCCTTCCATTCCACTCCATTCTATTCCGTACAACTCCACTCGACTTCATTCCGTTTAACTCCACTCCACTCCATTCCATTGCAGTCTACTACACTCCACTCCAGTCCAATCAATTCCACACTACTCCATTCCATTCCATTTCACTCCATTCCACCCCACGCCATTCCACTACAAACCACTCCACTCCATTACATTCTATTACACTCCACTCCTCTCCATTCCGTTCCACTCAATTACAATCTCCTCCATTCCATTCCTCTCCACCTCCCTCCACTCCACTCCAGTTCTTTCCATTCCACCCCATTTCATTCCTCTCTATTCCACTCCACTCTACTCCATTCCACTCCACTTCCCTCCATAGCATTGCATTCCATTACATTCCACTCAATCCTTCCACTCCATCCTTCCACTCCACTACATTCCAGTCCACTCCACTCCATTCCACTCCTCTCCCCTCCACTCCACTACAACACATTACACTCCACTCCATTCCATTCCACGCCACTCCATTCCATTCCATTTCATTCCACTGCACTTCACTCCACTCCACTCCATTCCACCCTGTTCCATTCCACTGCATTCGACTCCACTCCATTCCATTCCACTCCAGTTCATTCCACTCAACTCCAATCCATTCCATGCCATTCCATTCATTTCCAATCTATTCCATTTCATTCTAGTCCTTACCATTTCTCTGCACTCCATTCCAGTACATTCCACTCCACTCCACTCCATTGCATTCCATTCCATTCCACCCCATTCCAGTCCATTCTGCTCCATTCCACTCCACTGCACTCCATTCCACTGCAATCCAGTCCTCTCCAATCCACTCCACTCCATTCCAGCCCACTCTATTCCATTATTTTCCATTCCATTCCATTCCACTCCACTCCATTCCAGTCCACTCTATTCCATTCCATTCCTTTCCACTCCACTCCAGTCTATTCCACTCCACTGCACTCTGTTCCATTCCATTCCACTGCACTCTACTGCACTCCATTCGATTCCAATCCATTACACTCCACTCTATTCCACTAAACTCCACTCTACTCCACTCCACTCCACTCCACTTTATTCTATTCCACTCGATTCCATTACACTCCATTTCACTCTCCTCTATTCCATTAGAATTCACTCCATTCCATTCCCTTCCACTCCACTCCACCCCATTCCACTCCACTCCATTCCACTCAACTGTGCTCCATTCCATTCCAATCCATTCCATTCCATTCCATTCAAATCCACTTCATACCATTCCATTCAATTCCATTACCCTCCACTCCATTGCACTCCATTCCACTCCACTCCACTTCATCCACTCCACCCCTTTCCATTCCATTCCACTGCACGCCACTCCATTCCTTTCCATTCCATTGCTCTCCAGTCCATTCCATTCCGTTCCACTACACTCCATTACATTCCATTCCTCCCCATTCCAGTCCACTCCACTCCAATCCACTCCATTACATTCCTCTCCATTCCACTCCACTTGACTCCATTCCACTCCATCCCATTCCTCTCCATTCCTTTCCCTTCCATTCCACTCCACTCCATTACATACAACTCCACTCGACTTCATTCCATTCAACTCCTCTCCGCTCCATTCCATTGCACTCCACTACACTCCACTCCAGTCTCATCAATTCTACACTACTCCATTTCATTCCATTACACTCCATTCCACTACACGCCATTCCACTCCAAACCACTCCACTCCATTACATTCTATTACACAACACTCCTCTCAATTCCATTCCACTCAATTTCACTCTCCTCCATTCCATTCCTCTCCACCACCTTCCACTCCACTCCATTCCGTTCCATTTCCCCATTCCATTCCTCTCCTTTCCACTCCACTACACTCCATTCCACTTCACTCCACTCCATTGCATTGCATTCCATTCCATTCCACTCAATCCTTCCACTCCACTACATTCCAGTCCACTCAACTCCATTCCACTCCTCTCCACTCCACTCCACTACAATACATTCCACTCCTTTTCACTCCACTCCACTACAATACATTCCACTCCACTCCGTTCCTTTCCATTCCCTTCAACTCCATTCCACTCAGCTCTGCTGTATTCCATTCCAATCCATTGCATTCCATTCCATTCCAATCCACTCCATTTCATTCCATTCAATTCCATTCCCCTCCACTCCATTCCACCCCATTACACTCCATTCCAGTCCACTCCAATTCACTCCACTCCATCCCATTCCATTCCATTCCACTGCACGCCACTCCATTCCTTTCCAATCCATTCCTCTCCAGTCCATTCCATTCCGTTCCACTACACTCCATTCCATTCCTCCCCATTCCAGTCCACTCCACTCCACTCCACTCAATTCCATTCCATTTCACAACACTCCACTCCAATCCATTACATTCCTCTCCATTCCTCTCCTCTCGACTCCATTCCACTCCATTCCTTTCCCTTCCATTCCACTCCATTCCATTCCATACAACTACACTCGACTTCATTCCATTCAATTCCTGTCCACTCCACTCCATTGCAGTCCACTATACTCCACTCCAGTCCAATCAATACCACACTACTCCATTCCATTCCATTACACTCCATTCCACTCCACGCCATTCCACTCCAAACCATTCCACTCCATTAAATTCTATAACACTCCACTGCTCTCCATTCCATTCCACTCTATTTCACTCTCCTCCATTCCATTATTCTCCACCACCCTCCACTCCACTCCAGTCCATTCCATTCCGCCCCACTCCATTCCTCTCCATTTCACTCCACTACACTCCATTCCACTCCACTCCACTCCATTGCATTGCATTCCATTCCATTCCACTCAATCCTTCCACGCCACTACATTCCAGTCCACTCGATTCCATTCCACTCCTCTCCACTCCACTCCACTACAATACATTCCAGTCCAGTCCATTCCTTTCCACTCCACTCCATTCCATTCCATTTCATTCCACTGCACTTCACTCCACTACAATACATTCCAGTCCAGTCCATTCCTTTCCACTCCACTCCGTTCCATTCCATTTCATTCCACTGCACTTCACTCCACTCCATTCCATTCCACCCCGTTCCATTCAACTGCATTCGACTCCACTACATTCCATTCCATTCAACTCCACTCAACTCCATTCCACTCCACTCCACTCCGTTGCATTCCATTCCACTCCACTCCAATCCCATCGAATCCATTCCACTCCGTTGCACTGCACTCCACTCCATTCCATTCCATTGCATTACATTCCAGTCCATTGCAGTCCACTCCATTCCGTCTCATTCCACTCCATTCCACTCAGTTTCAGTCCACTGCACTCCATTCCTCTCCATTCCATTCCATTCCACTGCACTTCACTCCATCATATTCCAATCCCTTCCACTCCACTCCATTCCATTCCACTCCACTACACTCCACCCCATTCCATTTTTACCACTTCATTCCATTCCACTCTGTTCCACTCCACTCTACTCCATTCCACTCACTTCCATTCCACTCCACTCCAATGTATTCCATTCCATTACTCTCCACCGAATCCACTCCATTCCATTCCACTCCATTCCATTCCGTTGCATTCCATTACAATCCATTCTATTTCATTCCAGTCCATGCCATTCCATTCCATTCCATTCCAATCCATTGCACTCCACTACATTCCATTCCATTCAACTCCTCTCCACTCCATTTCACTCCACTCCATTCCACTCCACTCCACTCCATTCGAATCCATTCCACTCCATTGCACTCCACTCCACTCCATTCCATTCCATTGCATTCCATTCCAGACCATTGCACTCCACTCCATTCCACCCCATTCCACTCCATTCCGTGAAATTTCAGTCCACTCCACTCCATTCTGCTCCATTCCTTCCCATTCCACTGCACTCCATTCCATTAGATTCCAATCCCTTCCACTCCACTCCATTCTGCTCCATTCCTTCCCATTCCACTGCACTCCATTCCATTAGATTCCAATCCCTTCCACTCCACTCCATTTCATTCCAATCCACTACACTCCACTCCATTCCATTTTTTCCACTTCATTCCATTTCACTGTATTCCACTCCACTCTTCTCCATTCCACTCCACTCCATTGCATTCCATGCCATTCCATTCCATTCCACTCCACTCCACTGTATTCCATTCCATTCCATTCCACTCCACTCCACTCCATTCCAATCCATTCCAATGCATTCCACTCCACCCCATTCCATTCCGCACCATTCCACTCCATTCCATGCCATTCCATTCCATTATAATCCATTCTATTTGTTTCCAATCCATGCCTTTCCATTCCACTCCATTCCGGTCCGTTACACTCCACTCCACTCCACTGCTTTCCATTCCATTTTATTCCATCCAATTCCACTTCACTCCACACCATTCCTTTCCATTCCAAACCATTCCACTACTTTCCACTCCACTCCACTGCTTTCCACTCCATGCCACTCTATTCCATGCCATTTCATTCCATTCCAATCCGTTCCATTTCATTCCACTCCATTCCACTCCATTCCGTTTAATACCATTCCACTCCATTCCGTTCCAGTCCATTATACTCCACTCTCCTCCACTCCATTCCATTCCACTCCATTGCACTCTACTCTATTCCATTCCACTCCGTCCCATACCTCTACATAACACTCCAATCCATTCCATTTCAGTCCACTCCATTCCACTCTACTCTATTCCATTCCACTCAACTCCACTCCACCCTATTCCACTCCACTCCAATGCACTCCACACCACTCCTTTACACTCCACTCCATTCCAATAAACTCCATTCCATTCTATTCCATTCCATTACTTACCCCTCCACTCAACTCCATTCCACTCCAATCCACTCCATTCCACTGCACTCCACTGCATTTGAATCCATTCCATTCCATTCCATTTCATTTCATTCCATTCCATTCTACTCCATTCCACTCCTATCCACACTACTCCATTCAACTCCACTGCATTCCACTCTACTGTATTCCATTCCATTCCATTCCACTCCCTTCAACTTCCCTAAACTCCATTCCAAAGCATTCCATTTCATTCTCCTCCTTTCCAATCCACTCCACTCCATTAAAATCCGCTCCACTTCATTACACTCCACTGCATTCCTCTCCACTCCACTCCATTCCATGGCACTCCACTCCATTTCATTCCACTCGATTCCATTCCATTCCACTGCACTCCACTGTACACCACTCCATGCCACTCCTTTAAATTTCAGTCCATTCTACTCCATTCCTTTCCATTCCATTCCACTCCTCTCCTCTGCACTTGATTCCATTGCACTCAATTCCACACCATTCTATTCAATTCCACTCCATTGCTCTCCAATCCATTCCACTTCATTCCATTCCATTTCATTCCATTCCATTCTAATCCACTCCTCTCCATTCCATTTAACTCCACTCCACTCCATTCCAATCCAGTGCACACTACTCCATTCCATTGGATTCGATTTCACTTCATTCCACTCCACTCCATTCCACGCCATTCCACTGCATTCCACTGCATTCCAGTCCACCCCACTCCACTCCACTCGACTCCTCTCCATTCTATTCCACTGCAATCCACTCCATTCCAATCCAATCTATTCCACTCCACTCCATTCCATTCCACGCCATTCCTCTCCACTCCATTCCATTTATTTCCACTCTATTCCATTATAATCCATTCGACTCCTCTCCATTCCATTCCACTCCTCCATTCCATTCCATTCCACTCGACTCCACTGTATTCCACTCCACTACCTTCCATTCCATTCCTTTCTCTTCTACTCTGCTCCACCCCTTCCCAATTAATTCACTACATTCCACTTCTCTTCACTCCATTCCATACCCTTCTATTCCATTCCATTCCACTCCATTTCCACTGCACTCCATTACACTCCATTTCACTCCATTCCACTCCGTTCCATTCCACTCTCCTCCACTCCATTACATTCCATTCCACCGCACTCCACTCCATTAAATTCCAATCCATTCCACTCCACTCCGTTCCATTCCACTCCACTCCAATCCACTCCACTCCATTCCGTTTATTTCCGCTACATTCCACTCCACTCCGTTCCACTTCACTCGACTCCATTTCACTCCACTCCATTCGATTCCAATGCACTCCTTTCCACTACTTTCCCCTCCACTCCATTACAATCCACTGCACTCCATTCCATTCTGTTCCATTCCATTCCACTCCACTTCACCACAATCCAATCCAGTCCGCCCCAATGCCTCTCTCCACTCCTTTCCATGCCATTCCATTCCATTCCATTCTCATCCATTCCATTTCATTCCACCCCATTGCATTCCATTCCTCTCCATTCCAGTGCATTCCACTCCATTCCATTTCATTGCATTGCATTCCATTCCACTCCATTCCTGTCCATTACAATCTATGCCACTCCACTCCACTCCACTCCATTCCTCTCCATTCCACTCCATTCCATTCCAGTCCATTCCAAACCAATCTATTCCATTCCATTATTCTCCAGTTCTCTTCATTCCACTCCAGTCGACTCCACTCCATTCCAGTCCACTCCCCTCCAATCCACTCCATTTCATTCCAATCCACTCCATTTCATTCCATTCCACTCCACTCCATTACATTCCACTACACTCCTCTCCATTCCATTGCAATTCACTCCACACCACTCAACTCCATTCCATTCCAATCTACTCCATTCCATTCCCCTTCATTCCACTCATTTCCATTCCACTCCCTTCCACTCCACTCCTTTCCACTCCACTCCATTCCAATCCATTATACTTCACTTCATTCCATTCGACTCCACTCCATTCCACTCCATTCCTGTGCACTCCACTCCAATCCACTCTATTCCATTCCATTTTTCTCCTTTCCATCACATTCCCATACACACCAATCCATTCCACAAAACTTGACACCACTCCAATCCACTCCGTTCCATTCCACTCAGCTCCATTCCATTCCAATCCATTCCACTCCACTCCATTCCACACCATTTCACTCCATTCTAGTGCACTCCACTACATTCCTCTCTGTTCCACTCCATTCTACTGCACTCCACTCCACTCCATTCCTTTCCATTCCATTCCAGTCCTCTCCATTCCATTCCACTCCACTCTACTCAACTCCATTCCACTCCACTACATTCCATTCCACTCCATTCCACTCCTGTCCACTGCATTCCACTTGACAACTTTCCACTTCACTTCTCTCCTTTCTGCACCATTTCACTCCACTCCATTCCACTCCACTCCTCTCCATTCCATTATATTCCATTCCACTCTACTCCACTCCATTCCACGCCATTCCGCTTCATTCCATTCCATTGCACTCCACTCCACTCCTTTCCAATCCAATCAACTCCATTCCACTCCACTCCACTTCATTCCATTCCATTCCAGTCCTTTGAACTCCACTCCTCTACATTGCATTCACCTCTACTCCATTCCGTGCCATTCCATTCCATTCAAGTCCATTCTATTTCATTCCACTCCATTCCTTTCCATTCCTCTCTATTCCAGTCAATTCCACTCCATTCCATTGCATTCCATTCCATTTAATTACATTCCATTCCACTCCATTCCAGTCCATTACTCTCCAATGCACTCCTCTCCACTCCATTCCACTCCACTCCCAAAAATTCCACTCCATTCCTCTCCACTCCAATCCAATCCACTCCATTCCATTCCAGTATACTCCACTCCACTCCATTCCAGTGCATTACTCTCCAATGCACTGCACTCCACTCCATTCCACTCCATTCCCGGAAATTCCACCCCATTCCTCTCCACTCCAATCCAATCCACTCCATTCCATTCCATTATACTCCACTCCACTCCATTCCATTGCACTGCATTCCATTCCACTCCACCCCATTCTGTTCAATTGTATTCCATTCCACTCCATTGCACTCCACTCCATTCCACTCCATTCCACTAGATTTCAGTCCACTCTACTCCATTCCACTCCATTCCACTCCACTCCACTCAATTTTAGTCTACTCCTCTCCATTTCTCTCCATTCCATTCCATTCCACTGCACTCCACTCCATTCGATTCCAATCCTGTCCACTCCATTCCATTCCATTCCACTCCACTCCACTCCACTCCAATCCATTTATGTCCACTCCATTCCATTCCACTCCATTCCACTCCACTGTACTCCATCCCACTCCACTGCATTCCACTCCAGTAAACTGCATTCCATTCCATTCCATTCCACTCCACTCCACACCATTCCATTCCATTACACTTCATTCCACCCCACTCCACTCAATTCCACTCCACTCCACTCCATTTCATGCCATTCCATTCCATTACAATCCATTCTATTTCGTTCCAATCTAAGTTATTCCATTCCACTCCTTTCCAGTCCATTCCACTTCACTCCATTCCACTCCATTCCATTCCATTCTATTCCATTCCTTTCCACTCCACTACACACCATTCCATTCTATTCCATTCCAATCCTTTCCACTCCACTCCACTCCATTCCACTCCAATCCACTCAATTCCAAGCCTTTTCATTCCATTCCAGTCCATTCAGTTTCATTCCACTCCATTCCATTCCATTCCACTCCATTCCACTACCTTCCATTCCATTCCATTATACTCCACTCCACTCCATTCCATTCCACTCCATTCCACTCTACTCTAATCCATTCCACTCCACACCACTAGACTCTATTCGATTCAACTCCTTTCCATGCCTCTACATTTCACTTCAATCCATTCCATTCCTGTCCGCTCCATTACATTCCATTTCATTCCACTCCACTACGCTCAACTTCACTCCACTCCATACCATTCCCCTCCAATGCACTCCACTCCACTCCTTTACACTCCATTCCATTCCACTCCACACCATTCCTTTCCTTTCCATGCCATTCCTTTCACCTCCACTCAACTCCATTGCACCACAATCCACTACATTCCACTCCATTCCATTCCACTCCATTCCAACGCATTCCACCGCATTCCACTCCACACCACTCCACTCCACTCCATTCCATTCCATTCCGCAGCACTCCACTAAATTCCATTCCAATCTATTCCACTTCACTCCATTCCACTCCAACAATTTCCATTACACTAAATTCCATTCCATTCCATTCCAATCCATTCCATTCCACTCCACTCCTCTCCATTTCAATCCACTCCACTCCACTCCACTCGACTCCACTTCATTCCACTTCACTCCATTCCAGTCCACTTTACTCCATTCCATTCCTTTCCATTCCGTTCCACTCCATTACACTGCAGTACATTCCAGTTCACTCTACTCCTTTCCATTACTTTCCACTCCATTCCAGTCCAGTCCACTCCACTCCACTCCATTCCGTTCCATTCCACTGCACTCCAATGCACTCCATTCAATCCCACTCCACTACATTCGTTTAAACTCGGCTCTACTCCACTCCACTCCACTCCACTCCATTCCATTCCACTCCATTGCATTTCACATCATACCACTCCACTCCACTCAATTTCACTCCACTCCATTCCACTCCACTCCGCTTCATTCTATTCCACTCCACTCCACTCCGTTCCGATCCATTGCACTTCATTCCTCTCCACTCTACTCCATTCCATTCCATTTCATTCCATTCCATTCAATTCCATTCCAGTCTATTCCATTCCACTGCATTCCACTCCACTGCATTCCACTCCATTCCCCACCATTCCACTCCATTCCTCTCTACTCCACTCCACTCCACTCCGTTCCATTCCATTCCACTGCACGCCACTCCATTCCATTACAGTACATTCCACTACACTCCATTCCATTCCATTGCTCTCCACTCCATTCCGTTCCATTCCACTCCACTCCATTCCATTCCATTCCATTCCAATCCACTCCATTCCATTCCATTCCACTCCTCTCCATTCCATTACAATCCACTCCATTCCATTCCATTCCATTCCACTGCACTCCACTCCACTGCAATCCACTCCACTGCTTTTCAATCCATTCCACTCCACTCCATTCCACTCTCCTCCATTCCATTGCATTCCACTCCACTACTCCACTCTATTCCATTCCACTCCATTCTATCCCACTCAATCCCATTCCATTCCACTCCATTCAACTCCATTCCATCCCACTCCACAGCACTCCTTTCCACACCACTCCACTCAACTCACCTCCACCTCACTCCATTCCATTCCACTCTACTCCACTATTTTCAATTCCACTCGACTCCACTCCTCTCCATTCCACTCCATTCCCGTCCACTCCACTCAACTCCACTCCATTCCATTCCATTCAACTGCCCTCGACTCCATGAATTCCATTTCTCTCCATACCACTCCACTCCAATCCATTCCACTCCATCCAATTCAACTCAATTTCTTTCCCTTTCATTCCACTCTATTCCACTCGATACAACTCCACTCATCTCCATTGCATTCCGCTCCTCTCCACTCCATTCAATTCCACTCCACTCCACTCCACTCCAATCAATTACACACTACTCCATTCCATTCCATTACAATCCATTTCAGTCCACGCCACTCTACTCCATACCACTCCACTCCATTACATTCTATTACACTCCACTCCACTCCACTCTATTCCGTTCCACTCAATTACACTTCACTATAGTCTATTCCATTCCACCCCATTCCATTCCTCTCCACTCCACGCCACTCTATCCCACTCCACTCCACTCCATTGCATTGCATTCCATTCCATTCCGCTCAATCCTTCCACTACACTACATTCCAGTTAACTCCACTCCATTCCACTCCTCTCCACTCCACGCCACTCCATTCCACTCCACTCCACGCCACGCCACTCCATTCCACTCCACTCCACTCCACTGCATTGCATTCCATTCCATTCCACTCAATCCTTCCACTACACTACATTCCAGTTAACTCCACTCCATTCCACTCCTCTCCACTCCACTCGACTACATTCCATTCCACTCCATTCCATTCCATTCCACTCCACTCCACTGCATTCCATTCCAATCCATTCCATTCCATTCAACTGCACTCCACTCCGTTCCACTCCATTCCATTCAACTCCATTCGACTCCACTCCATTGCATTCCATTCCAGTTCACTGCACTCCATTCTACTCCACTCCATTCCACTACACTCCATTTAATTACTTTCCATTCCCTCCCACTCCACTCCACTCCATTCAAATCCATTAGAATCCATCGCACTCCACTCCACTTCATTCCATTCCATTTCATTTCATTCCAGTCCATTGCACTCCACTCCCTTCCACCCCATTCCACTCCATTCCACGCAATTTCAGTACACTCCACTCCATTCCTCTCCATTCCATTCCATTCCACTTCACTCCACTCCATTAGATTCCAAACCCTTCTACTCCACTCCATTCCATTCCAGTCCACTCCATTCCTCTCCATTCCATTTTCTCCACTCCATTCCATTCCAGTCCACTCCATTCCTCTCCATTCCATTTTCTCCACTCCATTCCATTCCAATACATTCCACTCCATTCTACTCCACTCCATTCCATTCCAAAACATTCCACTTCATTCCATGTCATTCCATTCCATTACAATCCATTCGGCTTCATTCCAATCCGTGCCATTCCATTCCACTCCATTCCAGTCCATTGCACTCCACACCACTACTTTCTGTTCCATTCTGTTCCGTTCTACTCCACTCCACTCCACACCATTCCATTCCATTCCAATCCGTTCCAGTCCTTTCCACTCCACTCGACTGCATTCCATTCCATGCGACTCCATTCCGTGCCAATTCTTTCCTTTCAAATCCATTCCATTTCATTCTCCACCATTCCATTCCATTCCACTCTATTCAGATTCACTCCATTTCACACCACTCCGATCCAATCCATTATATTCCACTCCAATCCACTCCCTTCCATTCCACTCCACTCAACTCTTTTCCATTCCACTAAACTCTATCCCACTCTCTTCCATTCCACTCCATTCCATGCCTCTACATAACACTACAATCCATTCCATTCCATTCCACTCCATTCCATTTCATTTCACTCCACTCCACTGATCTCTACTCCACTCTATTCCAATCAATTCCAATGTACTCCACTCCACTCCTTTACATTCCACTCCACTCCAGTCCACACCATTCCGTTCCATTCCATTCTTTTCCCTCCACTCATCTCCATTCGACTCCAATCCACTCCATTCCACTCCACTCCACTCCATTTAATTCCATTCCATTCCATTACGTTCCATTCCATTCCATTCCATTCCATTCCTTTCCATTCCATTCCATTCCATTCTACTACATTCCACTCGTATCGAAAATACTCCATTCGACTCCCCTCCACTCCCCTCCACTCTATTCCATTCCATTCCATTCCACTCCATTTCACTCCACTCCACTCCATTCCATTACGTTCCATTTCATTCTACTCCTTTTCGTTCCACTCCAATCCGTTAAAGTCCACTCCCCTCCATTCCACTCCACTGCACTCCTCTCCACTCCAATCCACTCCATTCCACTCGACTCCATTCACTTCCATTCCATTCAATTCCACTGCACTCCCCTCCACACCACTCCATGCCACTGCTTTCCATTCCACTCCAATCCACTCCACTCCATTCCATTCCATTCTAGTCCTCTCCTCTGCACTCCAATCCATTGCACTCCATTCCACAACACTCCATTCCATTCCACTCCATTCCTCTCCATTCCATTCCACTTCATTCTATTCCATTCCAATCCAGTCCACTCCATTTCATTTAACTCCACTCCTCTCCACTCCAATCCATTGCATTCTAATCCTTTCCATTCCATTCCATTCCACTCCATACCCTCCACTCCATTCCACGCCATTCCTCTGCATTCCACTGCATTCCAGTTCACTCCACTCCACTCGACTCCTTTCCATTCCATTCCACTTCACTCCACTCCATCCCATTCCACTGCACTCCACTCCATCCCATTCTAATCCATTCCACTCGACTCCACACCATTCCTCTCCACTCTAATCCATTTGTTTCCAATCCACACTACTCCACTCCACTCCACTCCATTCCATTTGTTTCCACTCCATCTCCACTCCACTCCACTCCATTCCATTTGTTTCCACTCCATTCCACTGCACTACACTCCACACGATTACATTGCATTCCATTCCACTCCACCCCTTTGCATTGCATTCCATTCCACTCCACCCCTTTGCATTCCACTGCATTCCATTCCAATCCATTCCCTTCCACTCCACTCCACTCCACTCCATTTCAATCTATTCCACTCCTCTCCACTCCATTCCAATCCACTCTACTCCATTCCATTCACCTCCATTCCACTCCATTTCATTCCAATCAATACCTTTCCCCTCCATTCCATTCCATTATACTCCTCTCCAATCCATTCCACTCCACTCCATTCCACTCTATTCCTGTCCACTCCACTCCAATCCACTCCATTCCATTACATTCCTCTCCACTCCATTACATTCCACCACACTCCACTCAATTCCACACCACTTCATTCCATTCCATTCCACTACATTCCATTCCACTCTACTCCATTCTTCCACGCCATTGCATTCCTCTCCATTCCAGTCCACTCCAATCCACTCCATTCCATTCCTCTCCATTCTACTCCACTCCATTCCACTCCATTCCACTCCTTTCCACTCCATTCCAGGGCATTCCACTACATTGTTTTCCGTTCCCCTCCATTCTACTGCATTCTACTCCATCCCTTCTTTTACATTCCATTCCACCCCACTCCATTCCATTCCACTCCAGTCTACTTAACTCGACTCCACTCCAGTTCATTCGATTCCACTCTATTCCATTCCATTCCATTCCACACCAATCCACTGCATTCCACTCGACTACGTTCCATTCTACTCAACCCCACTCCACACCATTTCACTCCACTCCATTCCACTTCTCTTCTCTTCATTACATTGCATTCCACTCCATTCCACTCCAATCCTCTCCATTCCATTCCATTCCACTCCACTCCTCTCCATTCCTATCCATTCCACTCCATTCAACTCCACTCCACTCCATTTCATTCCATTCCTTTGCATTCCAGTCCTTTGCACTCGACTCCTCTACATTGCATTCCACTCTTCTACATTCTATGCCAATCCATTCCATTCCAGTCCATTCTATTTCACTCTACTCCATTCCATTCCATTCCAATCAATTCCAGTCCATTCCCTTCCATTCCTTTGCATTCCGTTCCATTTAATTCCATTCCATTCCATTCCAGTCCATTCCTCTCCATTCCACTCCACTCCACTCCATTCTGCTCCATACCCCAAAATTCCACTTCATTCCTTCTGCTGCATTCCACTCCACTCCATTCCATTCCATTATACTCCACTCCACTCCTCTCCATTCCATTGCACTGCATTCCCCTCCACTCCTTTCCATTCCACTCCATTCCATTCCATTGAATTCCACTCCATTTCATTCCATTTCATTCCACTCCATTCATTCCATTCCACTCCACTCCGCTCCACACCATTTTACTCGTCTCCACTCCACCCCACTCCTCTTCATTCTATTCCATTTCATTCTACTCCACTACACTACATTTTATTCCATTCAAATCCATTCCACCCCAGCACACTGCATTCCATTACAATCCACTCCATGGCACTCTACTCCTCTCCATTCCACTAAAATCCCCTCTTATCCATGCCATGCCATTCCATTCCAGTCTATTCCCTTTCATTCCACTCCTTTCCATTCCATTCCCCTCCAGTCATTTCCATTTCATTCCACTCCATTCCAGTCCATTCCACTCCACTCACTCCATTCCATTCCATTCCATTCCATTCCATTCCACCCCATTCCAGTCCATTCCACTCCATTCCACTCCACTCCACACCATTCTGTTCCATTGCATTCCATTGCACTCCATTGCACTCCACTCCATTCCACTCCATTTCACTCAATTTCATTCCACTCCACTCCATTCCTTTCCATTCCATTCGATTCCACTGCACTCCACTCCATTCGATTCCAACACTTTCCACTCCACTCCATTCCATTCCACTTCTCTCCACTCCACTCCAATCCATTTATGTCCACTCCATTCCACTCCATCTTTTCAATTCTATTTTCCATTCCACTCAGTCTTTTCAA
The DNA here is from genome assembly GCF_028885655.2 of Pongo abelii. Taxonomy (NCBI): domain Eukaryota; kingdom Metazoa; phylum Chordata; class Mammalia; order Primates; family Hominidae; genus Pongo; species Pongo abelii. The sequence continues at coordinate 14,767,786 of NC_072007.2, read as the reverse complement.
TTCTATTCTCCTGCATTCCAATCAACTCCATTAAAATCCATTCCACTGCATTTCACTCCATTCCAATCCACTCCACTTCACTCCACTCCATTCCACTCCATTCCATGGCACGCCACTCCATTCCACTCAAATCCATTCCACTACACTCCATTCCATTCCATTCCACTCCACTCCATTCCATTCCATTCCATTCCAACCCTCTCCATTCCATTACAATCTATTCCATTCCATTCCATTCCATTCCACATCACTGCACTCCACTCCACTGCACTCCACTCCACTCCACTCCATTCCAATCCATTCCATTCCCCTCCATTCCAATCTCCTGCAATCCATTCCATTCTGCTCCACTCCACTCCTTTCCACACCACTCCACTCAACTCCACTCCATCATACTCCATTCCATACCTCTCTAATCCATTCTTTTCCCTTCCACGCGAATCCACTCCTCTCCATTCCACTCCGTTCCACTCCGTTCCTCTCCATTCCAGACCACTCCACTCAACTCCACTCCATTCCATTCAATTCAACTGCACTCCACTCCACTCCATTCCATTCCTCTGCATTCCACTCCACTCCACTCCATCCCATTCCTCTCCATTCCTTTCCCTTCTATTCCACTGCGTTCCATTCCATACGACTGCTCTTGACTCCATTCCATTCCACTGCACTTCACTCCATTCCATTCCAGTCCACTGCACTCCAATCAATTTCAAACTACTCCTTTGCATTCCATTACACTCCATTCCATTCCACACCATTCCACTCCAAACCACTCCACTCCATTGTATTCTATTACACTCCACTCCACTCCACTCCATTCCATTCCACTCAGTTACACTCTGCTCCATCACATTCCTCTCCACCCAGCTCCACTCCACTCCAGTCAATTCCATTCCACCCTATTCCATTCCGCTCCATTCCACTCCACTCCACTCCATGGTATTGCGTTCCATTCCATTCCTCTCAGTCTTTCCACTCCACTACATTCCAGTCCACTGCACTCCGTTTCACTCCTCTCCACCTCACTACATTCCATTCCACTCCACTCAATTCCTTTACACTCCACTCCACTCCATTCCATTCCATTAGATTCCACTGCACTCCACTCCAGTCCACTCCATTAAACTCCATTCCACTCCACTCCATTTGACTCCACTCCATTCCATTCCATTCCTCTCAACTCCACTCCATTGCACTCCACTCCATTCCACTCCACTCCACTCCATTCCGTTCCATTCCATTCCACTCCACTCTCCTTCTTTCGAATCCGTTCCACTCCATTACACTCCACTCTACTCCACTCCATTTCATTCCATTGCATTCCATTCCAGTCTGTTGCACTCCTATCCATTCCACCGCATTCCACTCCATTACTCTCAATTTCAGTCCACTCCACTCCTTTCCTCTCCATTCCTTTCCCTTCCACAGCACGCCACTCCATTATATTCCAATCCCTTCAACTCCACTTCATTCCATTCCACTCCACTGAATGCCACTCCTCTCCATTTTTTCCACTGTATTCCATTCCACTCTATTCCACTCCACTCTACACCATTCCACTCCACTCTATTCCACTCCACTCCATTGCATTCCATTCCATTTCATTCCATTCCATTCCACTCCACTCCACTCCATTCCAATACATTCCACACCATTCCACTCCACTCCATTCCCTTCCACTCGACTCCCCTCCAATCCATTCCGTTGCACTCCATTCCACTCCACTCCATTCCATTCCACTCCATTCCAATGCATTCCACTACATTCCAGTCCAGTCCACTCCACTCCACTCCATTTCATTCCACAGATCTCCACTGCATTCCATTCCAGTCCATTCCACTCCAGTCCACTCCTTTCCACTCCACTCCACTCCATTCCATTTATTTCCACTCCATTCTACTGCACTCCACTCCACTCCATTCCGTTGCACTTAATTCAACCACACCCCTTTACATTGCACTCCATTCCATTCCATTCCATTCCCCTCCATTTCATTCCTCTCCACTTCACTAGATTCCACTCCAATCCACTTCACTCCACTCCATTCCAGCCCACTCTACTCTATTCCATTCCATTCCATTCCACTCCAATACACTCCACTCCGTTCCAATCCACTCTACTCCATTCCATTCCTTTGCACTCCACTCCAGTCCACTCCACTCCACTTCACACTATTACATTCCATTCTACTGCACTCTACTGCACTCCAATCCAATCCACTCTACTCCATTCCATTCCTTTGCACTCCACTCCAGTCCACTCCACTCCACTTCACACTATTACATTCCATTCTACTGCACTCCATTCCATTCCAATCCATTACACTCTGCTCCATTCCTTTAAACTCCAGTCTACTCCACTCCACTGCTCTCCACTTTATTCTATTCCACTCCATTGCATTACACTACATTCCACTCCCCTCCATTCCATTCCAATCTACTAAATTCCATTCTATTCCACTCCACATCACTCTATTGCATACCACTCCATTCCTCTCCTCTCTGCTCCATTCCATTCCATTCCAATCCACTCCACTCCATTCCTAACCATTCCACTCCAATCCACTCCTTTCCATTCCAATCCATTCCGCTAGATTCCCCTCCACTCTTTTCCAACCAATTCCACTCAATTCCAGTCCACTCCACTCCACTCCATTTGATTCCATTGCACTGTACGACCCTCCATTCTTTGCAATCCATTCCAATCCACTCCATTCCATTCCATTCCACTCCACTCCATTACATTCCATTTCAATCCACTCCATTTTCTTCCATTCCAGTCTCCTCCATTCCATTCCATTCCACTCCTCTCCATTCCATTACACTCCCTTCCATTCCTTTCCATTCCACTACTCTCCACTCCACTGCACTCCACACTACTCCATTCCATTCCACTCCATTCCACTCTCCTCCATTCCTTTCCATTCCGCTCCACTACACTCCGATGCTTTCAATTACACTCCATTCCACTCCACTCATTCCATTCCACTCCACTCTGCTTCATTCCATTCCACACCACCCCACTCCATTCCATTACACTCTACTCCATTCCTTTCCATTCCATTCCACTGGACTCCATTTCACTCAATTCCACTCCATTCCAGTCCACTCCTCTCCACTCCATTCCATTTCATTCAATACCACTGCACGCCACTCCATTCCTTTCCATTCCGTTCTACTCCACTGAATTCCATTTTTTTCCACTCCACTCCACTCCTTTCCATTCCTCTCCATTCCGCTCCACTCCACTCCATTCCACTCCGTCCCATTGCACTCCATTCCTTTCCCTTCCAATCCACTCCATTCCATTCCATTCCTCTCCACTCCACTCCATTCCATTCCACTCCACTCTACTCCATTCCCCTTCTGTCCACTCCACTCCACACCACTCCAATCAATTCCACACTACTCTATTCCTTTCAATTATAATCAATTCCATTCCAATACATTCCACTCCATTCCACTCCACTCCATTCCATTCTACTACAATCCACACCACTCCAATCCATTCCGTTCCACTCCATGACATTGTAATCCATTTCATTTCTCTCCACTCAACTCCACTCCACTCCAGTCCATTCTATTCCACACCATTCCATTCCTCTCCATTCCACTCCACTCCACTACATTCCATTCCATTCCATTCCATTCCACTCAATCCTTCCAATCCACGCCATTCCAGTACACACCAATCCATTCCACTGCTCTCCAGTCCTCTCCACTCTATTAAGTAAGTTCCACTCCACTCCATTCCATTCCACTGCACTCTACTCCACTCCACTCCACTCCATTCCGCTCCATTCTCCTCCACTCCATTCCACTCCACTCCAGTCCTATCCATTCCACTCCATTCTGTTCCATTCCATTCCACTCCATTCAACTCCAGTCCAGTCCATTCTGATCCATTCCACTCTACTCCACTCCATTCCATTCCATTGCATGACATTCAAGTCCTTTGCACTCCACTCCATTCCACTCCATTCCATTCCATTCAACTCAATTTCAGTCCACTCCTCTCCATTCTTCTCCATTCCATTCCATTCCACTGCACTCCATTCCATTTGATTCCAATCCTCTCCACTCCATTCCATTCCACTCCACTCCACTCCACTCCTATCCATTTATGTCCACTCCCTTCCATTCCACTCCATTCCACTCCACTCTACTCCATCCCACTCCTCTGCATTCCACTCCAGTAAACTGCATTCCATTCCATTCCTTTCCTCTCCACTCCACATCATTCCGTTCCTTTACACTTCATTCCACCCCACTCCACTCAATTCCACTCCACTCCACTCCGTTTCATGCCATTCCATTCCATTCCAATCCATTCTAATTTCTTTTCAATCCAAGTTATTCCATTCCACTCCGTTCCAGTCCATTCCACTTCACTCCACTCCAATCCATTCCCTTCCACTCTATTCTATTCCTTTCCACTCCAACCCCCCACCATTCCATTCTATTCCATTCCACTCTTTTCCACTACTCTCCACTCCATTCCACTCCAATCCACTAAATTCCAATCCATTTCATTCCATTCCAGTCCATTCCATTTCATTCCACTCAATTCCTTTCCATTCCACTCCATTCCACTCCCTTCCATTCAATTCCATTATACTCCACTCCACTCCACTCCATTCTACTCCATTCGACTCTACACAAATCCATTCCACTCCACACCACTCCACTCTATTCCATTCCTCTCCATTCCGTGCCACTACACTCGACTTCAATCCGTTCCATTCCTGTCTGCTACATTCCATTCCATTTCATTCCACGCCACTCCACTCCACTCCACTCCACTCCACTTCAGTCCACGCCATACAATTCCCCTTCAATGCACTCCACTCCACTCCTTTACACTCCACTCCATTCCACTCCACACCATTCCTTTCCTTTCCATGCCATTCCTTTCACCTCCAGTCAACTCCATTCCACCACAATCCACTACATTCCACTCCATTCCATTCCACTCCTTTCCAGTGCATTCCACCGCATTCCACTCCACTCTACTCCACTCCACTCCTTTCCATTCCATTCCACAGCACTCCACTGATTCCATTTCAAACCATTCCACTCCACTTCATTCCTTTCCACTCCACAACACTCCACTCCTCTCCATTCCATTTGTTTCAACTCCATCCCACTGCACTCCACTCCAAACCATTCCACTACACTCCATTCCACTACAACCTTTTCCATTGCCCTGCATTCCATTCCATTCCATTCCAATCCATTGCATTCCACTCCACTCCACTCCATTTCAATCCACTCCACTCTACTCCACTTCATTCCACTCCACTCCATTCCAGTCCAATTTACTCCATTTCAGTCCATTGCATCCCATTCCACTCCATTACACTCCAGTACATTCCACTCCACTCCATTCCGTTCCATTCCACTGCACTCCACTGCATTCCATTCAATTCCAATCAATTCCACTCCACTACATTCGATTCAACTCTGCTCTGCTCCACTCCATCCCATTCCACTCCATTCCATTTCACATCATTCTACTCCACTCCACTCCATTTCACTCTGCTCCATTCTACTCCACTCCGCTACATTCCATTGCACTCCACTCAACTCCTTTCCAATCCATTGCACTTCATTCCACTCCACTCCACTCCATTCCATTCCATATTTCATTCCATTCCATTTCATTCCATTCCATTCCATTCCATTCCATTCCAGTCTACTCCATTCCATTCCGCTGCATTCCACTCCACTCCATTCCACTCCATTCCCCTCCATTCCACTTCATTCCAGTCTACTCCTCTCCACTCCACTCCATTCTATTCCATTCCACTGCATGCCACTACATTCCATTACAATCCATTCCACTACTCTGTATTCCATTCCACTCCACACCAATCCTCTCCACTCCACTCCGTTCCATTTGTTTCCACTGCATTCCACTGCACTACACTCCACACAATTCCATTGCATACCATTCCACTCCACCCCTTTGCATTCCACTGCATTCCATTCCATTCCATTCCAATCCATTCCCTTCCACTCCACTCCACTGCGTTTCAATCCACTCCAGTCCACTCCACTCCACCCCACTCAATTCCAATCCACTGTACACCATTCCATTCACCTCCATTCCACTTCATTGCATTCCAATCCATTCCCCCCCTTTCCATTACATTATATTCCTCTCCAATCCATTCCACTCCACTCCATTCCAGTCCAATTTACTCCATTCCATTCCATTGCATCCCATTCCACTCCATTACACTCCAGTGCATTCCACTCCACTCCACTCCATTCTGTTCCATTCCACTGCACTCCACTGCATTCCATTCAATTCCAATCAATTCCACTCCACTACATTCGATTCAACTCTGCTCTGCTCAACTCCATCCCATTCCACTCCATTCCATTTCACATCATTCTACTCCACTCCACTCCATTTCACTCTGCTCCATTATACTCCACTCCGCTACATTCCATTGCACTCCACTCCACTCCTTTCCAATCCATTGCACTTCATTCCACTCCACTCCACTCCATTCCATTCCATATTTCATTCCATTCCATTTCATTCCATTCCATTTCATTCCATTCCATTCCATTCCATTCCATTTCATTCCATTCCATTCCATTCCATTCCATTCCAGTCTACTCCATTCCATTCCACTGCATTCCACTCCACTCCATTCCACTCCATTCCCCTCCATTCCACTTCACTCCAGTCTACTCCTCTCCACTCCACTCCATTCCTTTCCATTCCACTGCATGCCACTACATTCCATTACAATCCATTCCACTACACTGTATTCCATTCCACTCCACACCAATCCACTCCACTCCACTCCGTTCCATTTGTTTCCACTGCATTCCACTGCACTACACTCCACACAATTCCATTGCATACCATTCCACTCCATCCCTTTGCATTCCACTGCATTCCATTCCATTCCATTCCAATCCATTCCCTTCCACTCCACTCCACTGCGTTTCAATCCACTCCAGTCCACTCCACTCCACCCCACTCAATTCCAATCCACTATACACCATTCCATTCACCTCCATTCCACTTCATTTCATTCCAATCCATTCCCCCCCTTTCCATTACATTATATTCCTCTCCAATCCATTCCACTCCACTCCATTCCACTCTATTCCTGTCCACTCCAATCCAATCCACTCCATTCCATTCCACTCTTCTCCACTCCATTACATTCCACCGCACTCCACTCAATTCCACACCACTCCACTCCATTCCACTACATTCCGTTCCACTCTACTCCATTCCATTCCACTCCATTCCATTCCTCTCCATTCCAGTCCACTCCATTCCACTCCATTCCATTCCTTTCCATTCCACTCCACTCCATTCCACTCCATTCCAAGGTATTCCACTACATTATTCTCCGTTCCACTCTATTCCACTGCATTCCACTCCACTACCTTCCTTTCCATTCCATTGCACTACACTCCATTCTATTCCACTTCAGTCTACTCCACTCCACTCCACTCCATTCCATTCCACTCTATTCCATTCCATTCCATTCCACTCCTATCCACTGCATTTCACTCGAGTACATTCCATTCCAGTCTACCCCACTCCACACAATTTCACTCCACTCCATTCCACTACTCTTCTCTTCATTCCTTTGCATTCCACTCCATTCCACTCCATTCCACTCCAATCCTCTCCATTCCATTCCATTCCACTCCTCTCCTCTCCGTTCCAATACATTCCACTCCAATCCGCTCCCCTCCACTTCACTCCATTCCTTTGCATTCCAGTCCTTTGCACTCTACTCTTCTACATTGCATTCCACTCTACTCCATTCCATGCCAACCCATTCCATTCCAGTCCATTCTATTTCACTCTACTCCATTCCATTCCATTCTAATCCATTCCAGTCCATTCCCCTCCATTCCTTTGCATTCCATTCCATTTAATTCCATTCCATTCCACTCCATTCCAGTCCATTCCTCTCCATTCCACTCCACTCCACTCGATTCCACTCCATTCCCCAAAATTCCACTTCATTCCTTCTGTTCCATTCCAATCCACTCCATTCCATTCCATTATAGTCCACTCCACTCCTCTCCATTTCATTGCACTGCATTACACTCCACTCCTTTCCATTCCACTCCATTCCATTCCATTGTATTCCACTCCATTTCCTTCCATTTCATTCCACTCCATTCATTGCATTCCACTCCACTCCTCTCCACACCATTCTACTCGTCTACACTCCACCCCACTCCTCTTCATTCTTTTCCATTTCATTCCACTCCACTCCACTACATTTGAATCCATTCAAATCCATTCCACTCCACCCAACAGCATTCCATAACAATCCACTCCATGGCACTCTAATCCTCTCCATTCCACTAAAATCCACTATAATCCATGCCATTCCATTCCATTCCAGTCTATTCCCTTTCATTCCACTCCTTTCCATTCCATTCCCCTTCACTCCTTTCCATTCCATTCCACACCCTTCCACTCCATTCCACTCCACTCACTCCATTCCATTCCTTCCATCGCATTCCACCCCATTCCAGTCCATTCCACTCCATTCAACTCCACACCACACGATTCCGTTCCATTGCATTCCATTGCACTCCATTGCACTCCACTCCATTCCACTCCATTTCACTGAATTTCAGACCGCTGCACTCCATTCCTTTCCATTCCATTCGATTCCATTGCACTCCACTGCATTCCTTTCCATTCCATTCGATTCCACTGCACTCCACTGCATTCGATTCCAATACTTTCTACTCCACTCCATTCCATTCCACTCCACTCCAATCCATTTATGTCCAATCCATTCCATTCCACTCCATTCCACTCCACTCTACTCCATCCCACTCCACTGAATTTCACTCCACTAAACTGCATTCCATTCCATTCCACTCCACTCCACTCCATTCCATTCCATTCCACTCCATTCCACCCCATTCCACCCTACTCCACTCCATTCCCCTCCACTCCACTCCATTCCATGTGATTCCATTCCGTTACAATCCATCACATTTCATTCCACTCCATGCCATTCCATTCAACTCCATTCCAGTCCCTTCCACTTCACTCCACTCCTCTCCATTCCGTTCCATTTTATTACATTCCATTCCACTCCACTCCACATCATTCCATTCCATTCCACTCCGTTCAAATCTTTCCACTCCATTCCACTCCACTCCACTCCATTCCATGCCATTTCATTCCATTCCAATCCATTCCGTTCCATTCCACACCATTCCATTCCACTCCAATCCACTCCATTTCAAACCACTTCACTCCTTTCCATTCCACTGCATTCCACTCCACTTCATTCCAGTCCACTCTACTCCATTCTGATCCATTCCATTCCATTACACCCCACTCAATTTCACTCCACTCCATTCCAGTCGACTCTACTCCATTCCATTCATTTCCACTCCATTCCAGTCCACTCCACTCCACTCCATTCCATTCCATTCCACTGCCTTCCACAGCACTCCATTCAATTAAAATCCATTCCACTCCACTCCATTCCGTTCAACTCCACTCTACTCCACTCGACTCCACTCCACTCCAATCCATGCCACTCCATTCCATTCCACTACATTCCACTCCACTCCACTCCATTACACTCCACTCCATTCCACTCCACTCCTCTCCATTCCGTGAAATTCCATTCCACACCACTCCACTCCATTCCAATACATCACACTCCATTCCACTCCACTCCCCTCCATTCCATTCGTTTGCATTCCATTCCATTCCGTTCCAGTCTGTTCAAATCCATTCTCCTGCATTCCAATCCACTCCATTAAACTCCATTCCACACCATTCCACTCCATTCCAGTCCACTCCACTTCACTCCACTCCATTCCATTGCATTCCATGGCAAGCCACTCCATTGCACTCGAATCCATTCCACTGCACTCCATTCCATTCCATTCCAACCCTCTCCATTCCATTACAATCCATTCCATTCCATTCCATTCCACTCCATTGCATTCCACTCCACTGCACTCCACTGCACTCCATTTCACTCCATTCCATTCCACTCCATTCCACTCTCCTGCAATCCATTCCATTCTGCTCCACTCCACTCCAATCGATTGCATTGCATTCCATTCCACTCCACTCTATTCCATTCCACCCCATTCCATTCCAAACAATTCCATTCCATTCTGCTCCACTCCATTCCTTTCCACACCACTCCACTCAACTCCACTCCACCACACACCATTCCACTACTCTCTAATCCATTCTTTTCCATTCCACTCGAATCCACTCCTCTCCATTCCACTCTATTCCACTCCGTTCCACTCAATTCCAGTCCACTCCACTCAATTCCACTCCATTCCTTTCAATTCAACTGAAATCCATTCCACTCCATTCCATTCCTCTCCATTCCAGTCCACTCCACTCAATTCCACTCCATTCCTTTCAATTCAACTGAAATCCACTCCACTCCATTCCATTCCTCTCCATTCCAGTCCACTCCACTCCATTCCACTCCATCCCATTCCGCTCCATTCCTTTCCCTTCCATTCAACTCCGTTCCATTCCATACAACTCCTCTCGACTCCTTTCCACTCCACTACACTCCACTCCATTCTATTCCAGTCCACTACACTCCTCTCCACTACAATCAATTCCAAACTACTCCTTTGCATTCCATTACACTCCATTCCATTCCACACAATTCCACTCCTAACCACTCCATTCTATTGCATTCTATTACACTCCACTTCACTCTATTCCGTTCCACTCAATTACACTCTGCTCCATCACATTCCTCTCCACCCCCCTCCACTCCACTCCAGTCCATTCCACTCCACCCTATTCCATTCCTCTCCATTCCACTCCACTCCACTCCACTCCACTGCACTGCATTCCATTCCATTCCTGTCAGTGTTTCCAGTCCACTACATTCCAGTCCACTCCATTCCACTCCTCTCCACTCCACTCCACTACATTCCATTCCACTCCACTCCATTCCGTTACACTCCACTCCATTCCATTCCATTCCATTTCATTCCATTCCACTGCATTCCACTCCAGTCCACTCCATTCAACTCCATTCCATTCCACTCCATTTGACTCCAATCCATTCCATTCCATTCCTCTCAACTCCACTCCTTTCCACTCCACTCCATTTCACTCCACTCCACTCCATTCCGTTCCATTCCATTCCACTCCACTCTCCTTCATTCGAATCCATTCCACTCCATTTCACTCCACTCCATTCCATTTCATTCCATTGCATTTCATTGCAGTCTGTTGCACTCCAATCCATTCCACCGCATTCTACTCCATTCCTCTCAACTTCAGTCCACTTCACTCCATTCCTCTCCATTTCTTTCCATTCCACAGCACTCCACTCCATTATAATCCAATCCCTTCAACTCCACTTCATTCCATTCCACTCCACTGCACGCCACTCCTTTCCATTTTTTCCACTGTATTCCATTCCACTCTATTCCACTCCACTTTACACCATTCCACTCCTCTCTATTCCACTCTACTCCTCTGAATTCCATTCCATTCAATTTCATTCCATTCCACTCCGCTCCACTCCATTCCAAAACATTCCACTCCATTTCTCTCCACGCCAATCCATTCCTTTGCACTCCATTCCACTCCACTCCATTCCATTCCATTCCATTCCCATGCATTCCACTGCGTTCCAGTCCACTCCACTCCACTCCACTCCATTCCATTCCACTGAGCTCCACTCCATTCCATTCAAATCCATTCCACTCCACTCTACTCCATTCCATTCCACTGAGCTCCACTCCATTCCATTCAATTCCATTCCACTCCACTCCATTCCTTTCCACTCCACTCCACTCCATTCCATTTATTTCCCCTCCAATCTACTGCACTACACTCCACTCCATTCCGTTGCACTCCATTCAACCACATCCCTTTCCATTGCACTCCATTCCATTCCACTCCATTTCATTCCCCTCCTCTCCACTAGATTCCACTCCACTCCACTTTACTCGACTCCATATCCAGCCCACTCTACTCTATTCCATTCCATTCCATTCCACTCCATTCCACTCCACTCCATTCCAATCCACTCTTCTCCATTCCATTCCTTTGCACTCCACTCCAGTCCACTCCACTCCACTCCACACTATTCCATTCCATTCTGCTGCACTCCACAGCACTCCATTCCATTTCAATCCATTACACTCCACTCCATTCCATTAAACTCCACTCTAATCCACTCCACTCCACTCCACTTTATTCTATTCCTCTCCGTTCCATTACACTACATTCCACTCCCCTCCATTCCATTCCAATCCACTAAATTCCATTCCATTCCACTCCACCACACTCTATTCCACACCACTTCATTCCTTTCAACTCTGCTCCATTCCATTCCTTTCCATTCCATTCCAATACACTCCACTCCATTCCTATTCATTCCACTCCAATCCACTCCTTTCCATTCCATTCCATTCCATTCCACTAGATACCCCTCCACTCCATTCCAACCCATTCCACTCAATTCCAGTCCACTCCACTCCACTCCATTAGTTTCCATTGCACTGCACGGCCCTGCATTCTTTCCAATCTATTCCAATCGACTCCATTCCATTCCATTCCACTTCACTCCATTACATTCCATTTCATGTCACTCCATTCCATTCCATTCCAATCCACTCGATTCCATTCCATTCCACTCCTCTCCATTCCATTGAACTCTACTCCATTCCTTTCCATTCCATTGCTCTCCACTCCACTGCACTCCAGTCAACTCCATTCAATTCCTCTCAATTCCACTCTCCTCCATTCCATTCCATTCTGCTCCACTACACTCCAATCTTTTCCATTACACTTCATTCCATTCCACTCATTCCATTCCACTCCATTCTGCTTCATTCCATTTCACACCACCCCACTCCATTCCATTACACTCTACTCCATTCCATTCCATTCCATTCCACTCGACTCCATTTCACTCCATTCCACTCGACTCCATTTCACTCCATTCCACTCCATTCCAGTCCACTCCTCTCCACTCCACTTCATTTCATTCATTACCATTGCCTGCCACTCCATTCCTTTCCAATCCATTCCACTCCACTCCATTCCATTCCATTCCACTTCACTCCACTCCATTCAATTCCTCTTCATTCCACTCCACTACACTCCATTCCACTCCATCCCATTCCACTCCATTCTTTTCCCTTCCAATCCACCCCATTCCATTCCATTCCTCTCCACTCCACTCCATTCCATTCCACTCCACTCAACTCCATTACACTTCTGTCCACTCCACTCCACTTCACACCACTCCACTCAATTCCACACTACTCTATTCCTTTCCATTACAATAAATTCCACTCCAATACTTTCGACTCCATTCCACTCCACTCCATTCCATTCTACTACAATCCACATCACTCCAATCCATTCCCTTCCACTCCATGACATTGTACTCCATTCCATTTCTCTCCAATTAACTCCACTCCATTCCAGTCCATTCTATTTCACACCATTCCATTCCTCTACATTGCACTCCACTCCACTCCATTCCATTAGATTCCATTCCATTCCACTCAATCCTTCCACTCCACGCCATTCTAGTACACTCCAATCCATTCCACTCCTCTCCAGTCCTCTCCACTTTGTTTCATTCCACACCACTCCATTCCATTCCATTCCATTCTACTGCAATCTACTCCACAAGATTCCATTCCATTCCATTCCACTGCACTCCACTCCACTCCAGTCCTATCCATTCCACTCCATTCCGTTCCATTCCATTCCACTCCATTCCACTCCAGTCCAGTCTCTTCCAATGCATTCCACTCATCTCCATTCCATTCCATTGCATGACATTCAACTCCTTTGTACTCCACTGCATTCCACTCCATTCCATTCCATTCAACGAAATTTCATTTCACTCCACTCCATTCCTCTCCATTCCATTCCATTCCACTGCACTGCCCTCCATACGATTCAAATCCTTTCCTCTCCACTCCATTGCATTCGACTCCACTCCACTCCACTCCACTCCATTTCCTTTATTTCCAGTCCACTCCATTCCACTCCATTCCAAACCACTCTATTACATTCCACTCCATTCCATTCTACTCCATTGCATCGACACCAATCCATTCCACTCGAGTCCATTCCATTTCATTCTGCTCCACTCCACATAATTCAACTCTACTCCATTCCACTCCACTCCTTTCCATTACATTTCGTTCTATTCCATTCCAATCCACTCCACTTCATTCCACTCCATTCAGCTCCATTAAATTCCATTCCATTACCCTCCATTGCATTCTCATCCTTTCTACTCCATTCCACTCCACTCCACTGCATTCCATTCAATTCCATTACACTCCACTGCGTTCCATTCCATTCCATTCTTTTCCACTCCTTTGCATTCCACTCCTCTACATTGCATTCAACTCTACTCCATTCCATGCTATTTCACTCCATTCCATTGCAGTGCATTCTATTTCATTCCACACCATTACATTCCATTCCACTCCATTCCACTCTACTCCATTACATTTCACTCCACTCCATTCCACTCCATTCCATTCCTTTCTATTTCACTCCACTCCACTCCATTGCAATCCACTCCATTCCATTCCATTCCTTTTCATTTCACTACTCTCCACTAATCTCCACTCCTCTCCACTCCATTACATTCCATTCCAGTGCCCTCCCCTACACTCCATTACACTCCATCCCATTCCATTCCACTTCGTTTCCATTCCACTTCCTTCCTTTGCACTCAACTCAAATCAATTCCACTCCAATAGACTCCACTCCACTCCATTCCACTCCAATCCACTCCACTCTATTCCATTTATTTTCACTACATTCCATTCCATTCCAGTCCACTCTATTCCATTCCACTCCACTCCATTCCATTCCACTCCACTATACTCCATTCCCTGCCATACTATTCTATTTCCATCCATTCCATTTCATACCACTCCATTCCAGTACATTCCACTCCACTCCATTCCATTCCATTCCATTGTATTCCATTCAACTCCATTCCTGTCCATTCCACTCTATTCCACTCCACTCCATTCCTCTCCTTTCTCCTCCAATCCACTACATTGCATTCCACTGCATTCCACTCCATTCCATTCCATTCCATTATACTCCAATCCTCTCCATTCCAATTCACTACATTCCACTCATTTCCAGTCCTCTCCACTCCAATCCACTCCAATCCATTCCATTCCATTCTACTCCACTCCATTCTAATGCACTGCACTCCATTGCCTTCCAATTTAATTCATTCCCTTCGACCCATTCCATTCTACTCTATTCCACTCCACTCCATTCCACTGCTTTCCACTACATTTCAGTCCATTCCACTACCTTCCTCTCATTTCCACTCCATTCCACAGCGCTCCACCCCCTCCCCTCCATTTCTTTCCATTCCATTCCACTCAACTCGGTTCCATTCCACTGCACTCTACCCAACTCCACTCCACTCCATTCCATTCCATTTTACTCCATTCCATTCCACTCCATTCCATTCCACTCCATTCCATTCTACTCGACTCCATTCCATTCCATTCCACTCCACTCCACATAATTCAACTCCATTCCATTCCACTCCACTCCTCTCCATTGCATTCCATTCTATTCCAGTCCACACCACTCCACTTCATTCCACTCCAATCCGCTCCATTCCATTCCATTCCACTCCACTCCACTGCATTCTAATCCATTCTACTCCATTCCACTCCACTCCACTGCATTCCATTCCATTCCATTCCACTCCTTTGCACTCCACTGCTCTACGTTGCATTCAACTCTACTTCATTGCATGGCATTCCATTCCATTCCAGTGTATTCCATTTCATTCCACACCATTTCATTCCATTCCACTCCATTCCACTCTATTTCGTTCCATTTCACTCCATTCCACTCCTCTCTATTCCATTCAACTCCATTCCATTCCACTCCACCCCACTGCAGTCCACTCCATTCCATTCCATTCCATTTCATTCCACTACCCTCCACTCCTCTCCACTCCTCTCCACTCCATTACATTCGACTCCAGTGCACTCGAATCCACTCCATTACACTCCACTCCGTTCCATTTAACTCTATTACATTCCATTTCCTTCCTTTCCACTCCACTCAACTCCATTCCACTCCAATAGACTCCACTCCACTCCATTCCAATCCACTCCATTCTGTTCCATTCCTTTCCATTCCATTCCATTCCATTCCACTGCATTCCAATACATTCCACTTCACTCCATTCCATTGCATTCCATTGAACTCCATTCCACTCTTGTCCACCCAACCCATTCCACTTTACTTCTTTCAATTCCACTCCACTCCACTCCATTCCATTCCACTTCACTACACTCAATTTCATTCCAGTACACTCTTCTGCACTCCACAACACTCCAATCCATTCCACACAATTCCGCTCCCTTCCATTGCACTCCATTCCATTCCAATCCATTCCACTCTATTCGACTGTATTCCACTGCATTCCATTCCACGCCACTCCACTCCATTCCGTTCCATTCCACAGCATACCAATATATTCCATTCCAAACCATTCCACTCCACTCTATTCCTTTCCACTCCACTCCACTCCACACTAATCAATTTCACTTATTTCCACTCCATTCCACTGCACTCCACTCGCCTCCATTCCATTGCACTCCATTTCTCTCCACCCCTTTCCATTCCACTCCATTCCATTCCATTCCATTCCACTGAATTCCGTTCCACACCACTCCACTCTTTTTCTTTCCACTCCAATCCACTCCACTCCATTCCACTCCAATCCACTTCAGTCCACACTACTCCATTCCATTCCATTCCATTCCATTACACTCCAATCCATTCCAGTCCCCTCTCCTCCATTCCATTCCTTTCCAATCCATGCCAGGCTACTCCACTCCACTCCACTCAATTCCATTCCATTCCACTGCACTCCACTGCACTCCATTTCACTCCTATCCATTCCACTCTTCTCCATTGCATTCATCTCCACTCTACTCATATCCACTCCACTCCACTCCATTAAATTCCGCTCCATTCCATTCCTCTCCATTCCACTCCAATCAACTCAAGTACAATCCACTCCATTCCATTCCATTCCTCTCCATTCCACTCCAATCAACTCAAGTACAATCCACTCCATTCCATTCCATTCCACTCCACTCCACTCCATTTCAATACACTCCATTCCATTCCACTCTAATCCTCCCCATTCCATTCCATTACGTTTCAATCCATTCCACTCCATTCTATTCCATTCCACTCCATTCCACTCCACTCCAATCCTTTCCATTCCATTCCTTTCCATTCCATTCCACTCCAAAACTCTCCATTCCATTTCATTCCATTCACTCCATTCCACTTCATTCCATCCACTCCATTAAACTCTATTCCACTCCATTCCACACCATTCCAGTTCATTCCACTCCACTCCACCCCATTCCATTCCATTCCACTGCATGCCACTCCTTTCCATTCCAATTCATTCAACTGCACTCCATTCCATTCCATTCCACTCCATTCCATTCCATTCCACTTCACTCCACTCCAATCCATTCCATTCCACTCCATTCCATTCCATTCCATTCCATTCCATTACATTCCTCTCCATTCCAATCCACTCCATTCCATTATATTCCACTACTCTCAATTCCATTGCACTCCACTCCATTCCATTCCACTGCACTCCACTCCACTGCACTACACAACCCTCCATTCCTCTCCATTCCTCTCCCCTCCATTCCACCCTCCGCACTTCCATTCCTTTCCACTAAACTCCACTCCAATCCATTCCATTGCCCTCCATTCCACTCCACTCTATTCCATTACACTCCATTCCATTTAATTCCATTCCACTGCATTCCATTCCTTTCCACTCTACTCCATTCCTCTCCACTCCATTCCATTACACTCCATTCTCTTCCATTCCATTCAACACCTTTCCCCTCCACTTTATTCCACTCTGTTGCATTCCACTCCACCCCATTACATTCCTTTCCATTTCATTCCTTTCCACTGCTCTCCACTCCATTCCACTCCACTTCACTCCATTTCACTCCAGTCCACTCCATTCCATTCCATTCCACCACATCCACTCCATTCCACTCTACTCCATTCCAATCCACTCCATTTCATTCTATTCCTTTCCACTTCATTCCATTCCATTCCATTCCATTCCTCTCCATTGCACTACAATTCATTTCACTCAATTCCACTGCATTCCACTCCATTCCAGAAAACTCCTTTCCACTCCACTCCATTCCATTCCACTCCATTTCAGAAAACTAACTCCATTCCACTCCCCTTCATTCCATTCCATTCCATTCCATTCCATTCCACTCCTCTTCATTCCATTCCAGTCCATTCCTCTCCACTCCAACCCATTCCAATCCATTCCACTCCATTCCATTCCACTACCCTCCATTCCATTCCATTCCACTCCATTCTACTCCACTCCACTCCATTCCATTCCATTCCACTCCATTACACTCCATTCCATTCCACACCTTTCCACTTAACTCCCTTACATTACAGTCCATTCCAATCCACTGCAATCCACTCCATTCCATTCCATTCCTTTCCATTCCACTGCATTCCACTACTCCCCACTCCATTCCAATCCATTACATTCCTTTCCATTCCACTCCACTCCACTCCATTCCATTCCATTCCTTTCCATTTATTGCCATTTCACTCCACTCCACTCCGTTCCCCTCCACACCACTCCAATCCCTTCCATTCCATTCTACTTAATTCCATTCTATTCCATTCCATTCCAGTCCACTCCAATATTGTTCTTTCCTGTACATTCCACTCCACTCCACTCAAATCCATTATACTCCAATAAACTCCATTCTATTCCACTCCATTCCACTCCACTTCACTCCATTCCATTCCGTTCCACTTCACTACACTCCATTCGGTTCCATTTCATTCCACTACACTCCACTGCACTCCAATCTACTACACTCCATTCCACTCCATTCCATTCCAGTCCAATCCACTCCACTCCATTCCATTCCACTCTATTCCACTCCACTACAATCCATTCCACTGCTTTCCTTTCCATTCCATCGCCCTCCATTCCATTCCATTCCACTCCACTCCACTCCACTCCATTCCACCCCACTCCACTTCTGTCCATTCCATTCCACTCCATTCCATTCCACTCCACTCCACTCCAGTACATTCCATTCCACTCCATTCCACTCCACTCCATTCCATTATTTTCCACTCCATTCCACTCCGTGCAATTCCACTACATTCCACTTAACTCCATTCCGTTACACTCCACTCCTCTTCACTCCATTCCATTCCACTCCTTTCCGCTCCACTCCATTCCTCTCCACTCCGGTCCTTGGATTCCACACGATTACACTCCATTCAATTCCACTCCATTCCTCTTAACTCCATTCAATTCCACTCCATTCCACTCCACTCCTTTCCACACCATTCCACTGCATTCCACACCATTCCAGAAGTCTCCATTCCACTCTACTCCATTCCATTCCTTTCCACTCCACTCTACTCCTTTCCATTGCAATCCATTCCACTCCAATCCATTTCACTCCATTCAACTCCACTCCATTCCATTCCATTACACTCCATTCTATTTCAATCCACTCCGTTCCATTCCATTCGTTTCCATTCCTCTTCATTCCATTGCACTCCACTACCTTCCACTCCACTCCATTCCACTCCATTCCATTCCGCTCCATTCTATTCCACTCCGTTGTATTCCTTTCCACTCAATTGCATTCCACTCAATTCCATTCCGCTCCATTCCATTCCATTGCACTCCACTCCATTCCATTCCATTCCACTCCATGCCATTCAATTATATTCCACTGCATTCCATTCAATTTCATTCCACTCCATTCCATTCAATTAGATTCCACTGCATTCCATTCAATTTCATTCCACTCCATTCCATTACAATTCACTCTTTTCCATTCTCTTCCATTCCACTACATTGCACTCCATTACATTCCATTCCATACCATACCACTCCATTCCACTCCCTCCTATGCGATTCCATTCAGTTCCTCTCCTTAACACGCCAAACCTCTCGAATCCATTCCATTCCATTCCACTAAACTCCCCTGCATCCAATTCCATTCCTTTCAACTCCAATCCATTCCATTCCACTCCATTACAGTCTATTTCACTCCATTCCACTCCACTCAACTCCATTCCACTCCTATCCACTCCACTCCCCTCCATTTCATTCCACTCCATTCCATTCCACTCCACTCCACTTCCCTCCATTCCACTCCTCTCCATTCCATTCCATTCCAATCCATTCTTCTCCAATCCACTCCACTTCTTTCCACTGCACTCCATTCCACTCAATTCCATTCCACTCCACTACACATCACTCCTTTCCACTCTACACCTCTCCATTTCACTCCACTGCTCTCCATTCCACTCGTCTCCATTCCATTGAATTACACTCCATTTCTTTACAATCGACTCCACTCCTTTCGACTCCACTCCATTCCATTCTATTCCGTTACATTCCACTCCATTCCATTCCACTCCATAACACTCCACTCAATTCCATTTTTTTCCATTCCACTCCACTCCACTCCATTACATTCCACTCCATTCCATGCAATTCATTCCACTGGATTCCATTAAATTTCATTCCACTTCATTCTATTCCATCCCGTTCCACTACATTCCACTCCATTGCATTCCATTCCATATCGTTCCTCTCCATTCCATTTCATTCCATTCCATTCCATTCCATTCCATTCCTCTGCATTCCACTCCACACCACTCCAATACATTCCATTCCATTCCACTAAACTCCAGTGAATTATATTCCACTCCATTCCACTCTTTTCCCTACATTCCACACCTTTCCAGTCCATTTCACAACATTACACTCCACCCCATCCATTTCTCTCGTATCCACTCCACTCCCCTCCATTTCATTCCACTCCATTCCACTCCACTTTTTCCCACTCCATTCCATTCCACTCTATTCCACTGCATTCCATTCCACTCCAATCCATTCCATTCCTTTCCATTCCACTCCACTCAACTACCTTCCATTCAACTCCATTCCATTCCATTTCACTCCTCTCCTTTCCATTCCATTCCAATCCATTCCTCTCCAAACCACTCCACTCCTTTTCACTACATTCCTTTCCATTCCATTCCATTCCAATCCATTCCTCTCCAAACCACTCCACTCCTTTTCACTACGTTCCTTTCCATTCCACTCAATTCCACTCCAGTCCACATAACTCCATTCCACTCCACTGCAGTACATTCCATTCCTATCCATTCCATTGCGTTACACTCCATTTGTATCCAATCGACTCCACTCTTGTCTACTCCACTCCGTTCCGTTCCATTCCACTCCATTCCAGTCCACTACATTCCAGTGCATTCCACTCCACTCCGTTACACTCCATTAGACTCCATTACTCTCAATTCCATTCCACTCCATACCACACCACTCCATTCCACTCTTCTGCATTCCACTCCACTCCACTCCATTCCGTTTCATTCCATTCCATTCCAATCCACTCCATTCCTCTCCATTCCCCTCCATTCCTCTTCACACCAATCCATTCCGTTTCATTCCTTTCCACTACACTCCATTCCATTCCATTCCATTCCAGTGCACTCCACTCCCCTCCAATCCACTAAACTCCATTTCACTCCATTCCATTACAGTTCAATCGACACTACTCCATTCCATTCCACTCCACACCACTCCTCTACATTCCATTCTACTGTATTCCTTTCCATTACATTTCCCTCCATTGCATTACATTCTACTCCACTCTTCTTCATTCCACTCCACTCCACTCCATAACACTCCAATCCATTCCATTCCATCCATTCCACCCCATTCCGTTCCACCCCACTCCACTCCACTCCATTTCACTGCATTCCATTCCACGTCATTCAACTCCACTCCATTCCATTACTTTCCAATCCATTCCACTGCATTCCATTCCACTCCATTACACATAACTCCATTCCATTGCACTCCCCTCCACTCCACTCCATTCCTTTCCACTCCTTTCTGTTCCACTACATTCCACTGCAATCCATTCCACTGCACTCCGTTCCATTCCACTCCATTCCACTCCACTCCATTCCGTTGCTCTCCACTCCATTCCACTCCATTCCATTCCGCTCCTTTACACTTAACTCCATTCCATTGCACTCCTTTACACTTAACTCCATTCCATTGCACTCCACTACACTCCATCCCATTCCACTCCTTTCCATTCCACTACATTCCACTCCACTCCACTAAATTCCACTCCACTCCATTGCATTCCATTCCACTTCACTCCACTCCACTCTTCTCCACTCCACTCTATTCCACTCGACTCCATTCCATTCAATAACATTCGATTCCAATCCACTCCACTCGACTTCATTTCAATCCATTTCAGTCCAATCCACTACAATCCATTCCATTCCACTCCAATCCATTCCACTGTAATCCACTCCATTCCATTCCGTTCCCCTCCTTTCCACTCCACTCTATTCCATTCCATTCCATTCCACTCCCTTCCATTGCACTCCACTCTACTCCATTCCAATCCATTCCTTTACTTTCCATTCCAGTCCACTCCACTCCATTCCACGCCACTCCATTCCACTCCACTCCAATCCTTTCCATTGCTTTCCTTTCCATTTCTTTCCCCTCCAAGCCATTCCATTCCATTTCATTCCATCCATTCCATTCCACTCCATTCCACTCCATTCCACACCATTGCAGTCCACTCCACTCCACTCCACTCCACTCCACTCCATTCCATTCCATTTCACTCTATGCCACTCGTTTCCATTCTAATTCTTTCAACTGCACTCCATTCCATTCCATTCCACTCCACTCCATTCCATTCCATTCCACTTCACTCCGTTCCATTATATTCTAATCCACTCCATTCCATTCCATTCCACTCCTCTCCATTCCAATCCACTACATTGCATTCCATTCCACTCCTCTCCATTCCATTACACTCCACTCCATTCCATTCCATTCCGTTTCACTGCATTCCACTCCACTGTACTCCACACCCCTCCATTCCTCTCCATTCCTCTCCACTCCATTCCCCTCTCCTCCATTCCATTCCTTTCCACTTCAATACAATCCAATCCATTCCATTGCACTCCATTCCTCTCCACTCTATTCCATTCCACTGCATTCCCTTCCATTCCACTGCATTCCATTCCATTCCACTCTACTCCATTCCTCTCCACTCCATTCCATTCCACTCCATTCCCTTCCATTCCATTCAACACCATTCCCCTCCACTTTATGACACTCTATTCCACTCCACTCCACCCCATTGCATTCCATTCCGTTTCATTCCTTTACACTCCTCTCCACTCCATTCCACTCCACATCACTCCATTTCACTCCAGTCCACTCCATTCCATTCCTTTCCACCCCATCCACTCCATTCCACTCTACTCCATTCCAATCCATTCCATTACACTCTATTCCTTTCCACTTCTTTCCATTCCATTCCACTCTACTCCATTCCATTCAATTCCATTCCACTACAATTCATTTCACTCCATTCCACTGCATTCCACTCCATTCCAGAAAACTCCATTCCACTCCACTTCATTCCATTCCACTCCATTTCAGAAAACTCACTCCATTCTAGTCCATTTCATTCCATTCCATTCCACTCCACTCCTCTCCATTCCATTGCAGTCCATTCCACACCACTGCAACCCATTGCAGTCCATTCCACTCCATTCCGTTCCACTCCCCTCCATTCCATTCCATTACAGTCCATTGTATTCCACTCCACTCCATTCCATTCCATTCCATTGCACTCCATTCAACTTCATTCCACTCCATTCCATTCCCCTCCCTTCCACTTAACTCACTTATATTCCACTCCATTCCAATCCACTGCAATCCACTACATTCCATTCCACTCCTTTCCATTCCACTGCATTCCACTTCTCTCCACTCTATTCCACTCCATTACATTCCTTTCTATTCCACTCCACTCCACTCCTTTCCATTCCTTTTCATTCCACTACACTCTACTCCACTCCACTCCACTCCACTCCATTCCAATCCATTCCTTCCCATTTATTGCCATTACACGCCACTCCGCTCCATTCCCCTCCACTCCACTCCAATCCATTCGATTCCATTCCAGTCCATTCCATTCGTTTCCATTCCAGTCCACTCCATTCCTGTTCTTTCCAGTACATTCCACTCCACTCCACTCCAATCCATTACACTCCAATAAACTCCATTCCATTCCACTACCTTCCACTCCACTCCATTCCACTCCATTCCACTCCATTGCATTCTATTCCATTTCACTACACTCCATTCCTTTCCATTTCATTCGACTACACTCCACTGCACTCCACTCTACTACACTCCATTCCACTCCATTCCATTCCAGTCCAATCCACTCCACTCAATTCCATTCTACTCCATTCCACTCCACTACAATCCATTCCACTGCTCTCCTTTACCTTCCATTCCCATCCATTCCATTCCATTCCACTCCACTCCACTCCATTCCACTCCACTCCGCTTCATTCCATTCCATTCCACTCCATTCCATTCCACTCCACTCCACTCCAGTACATTCTATTCCAGTCCATTCCACTCCACTCAATTCCATTATTTTCCACTGCATTCCACTCCATTCAATTCCACTCCATTCCACTTAATTCCTTTCAGTTACACTCCACTAAACTTCACTCCATTACATTCCACTCCTTTCCACTCCACTCCATTCCACTCCACTCCATTCCTTGGATTCCACACAATGACACTCCATTCAATTCCACTCCATTCCTCTGAACTCCATTCCGTTCCATTCCATTACACTCCACTCCTTTACACTCTATTCCACTGCATTCCACTCCATTCCAGAAATCTCCATTCCACTCTACTCCATTCCATTTCTTTCCACTCCACTCAACTCCATTCCTTTCCATTCCATTCCACTCCACTCCATTGCATTCCACTCCATTCCACTACACTCCATTCCATTGCACTCCATTCTATTTTAATCCACTCCATTCCATTCTATTCCATTCCATTCCATTCCTCTTCATTCCATTGCACTCCACTAAATTCTACTCCATTCCATTCTGCTCCATTTCACTCCACTCCATTGTATTCCTTTCCACTCAGTTGCATTGCACTCAATTCCACTCCACTCCGTTCCATTCCATTCGAGTCCACTCCATTCCATTCCATTCCACTCCAAGCCCTTCAATTCCATTCCACTGCATTCCATTCAATTTCATTCCACTCCATTCCATTACAATTCACTCCTTTCTATTCCAATCCATTCCACTACATTCCACTCCTTTACATTCCATTCCAGACCATACCACTCCATTCCACTCCTTTCCATGCGATTCCATTGAATTCCTCTCCTTACCACTCCAAACCTCTCGTATCTATTCCATTCCATTCCACTAAACGCCCCTGCATTCAATTCCATTCCTTTCAATTCCAATCCATTCCATTCCACTCCATTCCAGACTATTTCACTCCACTCCACTCCACTCAATTCCATTCCACTCCTATTAACTCCACTCCCCTCCATTTCATTCCACTCCGTTCCATTCCAATCCACTCCAGTTTCCTCCATTCCAATCCATTCCACTCCTCTCCATTCCATTACATTCCAATCCATTCCCCTCCAATACACTCCACTTATTTCCACTCCACTCCATTCCACTCAATTCCATTAAACTCCACTCCACACCACTCCATTCCACTCCACACCTCTCCATTCCACTCCACTGCTGTCCGTTCCACTCCTCTCTATTCCATTGCATTACACTCCATTCTTCTGCAATCGACTCCATTCCTTTCAACTCCACTCCATTCCATTCTATCCCATTACGTTCCACTACATTCCATTCCACTTCATTACACTCCACTCCATTCCATTCCATTCCATTCCATTCCACTCCACTCCACTACACTCCATTCTACTCCACTCCATTCCATTCCATTCGATTCCATTCCACTCCACTCCATTCCACCCCACTCCACTCCATTCTACTCCACTCCATTCCACAGCACTCCACCCCACTCCACTCCACTCCATTCCATTCTAATCCATTCCACTACACTCCACTCCATTCCATTCCATTTCATTCCATTCCACTCCACTCCATTCCATTCCATATCATTCCACTGCACTGCACTCCATTCCACTACACTCCGTGTCATTCCATTTCATTCCACTCCAATCCACTGCACTCCCTTCCATTCCACTCCATTCCGCTCTACTAAATTCCTTTCCACTGCATTTCTCTCTATTCCATTCCCCTCCTTTCCATTACATTCCACTCCAGTCTGCTGCATTCCACTCCAATCCGCTTCATTCCACTCCACTCCACACCATTCCACTCCACTCCATTCCATTCAATTCCAGTCCATTCCACTCCACTCCGTTCCTCTCCATACCACTCCATTCCACTCCACTGCACTCCCTTCCACTCTTCTAATTTCTATTGCATTACACTCCATTTGTCTCCAACTGTGTCCACTACTTTCAACTCCACTCCATTCCATCCCATTCCATTCCTCTCAATTCCATTCAATTCCATTCCATACCACTTCATTCCAGTCCACTACATTCTTGTCGATTCCACTACATTCCACTCCACTCCACTCCACTCCACTCCATTACACTCCATTCCATTCCATTCCTTTCCAATCCACTCTACTCCACTCCATTCCATTCCTCTCCGCTCCACTCCATTTCACTCCAAAGCACTCCATCCCATTCCATTCCACTCCATTCCATTCCATTTCTCTCTACTCCGTTCCACTCCACTCCTTCAACTCCATTCCATTCTACTTCATTCCACTCCACTCCACTCCATTCCATTCCACTCCATTCCATTCCATACCAATCTACTCCATTCCACTCCATTCCATTCCACTGCACTGCATTCCACTCCATTTCATTCCATTCCATTCCAATCCACTGCACTCCATTCCATTCCACTTCATTCCACTAAACTACATTCCCTTCCACTCCATTCCATTACATTCGACTTCATTGCACTCCACTTCATTCGATTCCATTCCATTCCACTCCATTCGATTCCATTCCACTCCATTGTAGTCCATTTCACTCAATTCCTCTCCATGACACTCCATTCCACTCCTATCCATTCCACTCCCCTCCATTTCATTCTACTCCATTCCAATCCACTCCATTCCACTCCACTAAATCGCACTCCAACCCATGCCATTGCATTGCATTCCATTTCACTCCACTCCACTCCCCTCCATTCCACTCCATTCCACTCCATTCCACCCCTCTCCATTCCACTCCATTCCCCTCCAATCCACTGCACTCCTTTCCATTCCACTCCATACCTTTCCATTCCATTCCACTCCATTCCACTCCACTCCACTCTGTTCCACTCCACACCACTCAATTACACTCTGCTCCTCTCCATTCCACTGCTCTCCATTCCTTTGCATTATACTGCATTTCTCTCCAATTGACACTATTCCTTTTGACTCCACACCATTCCATTCTATTCCAATCCATTCCACTCCATTCCATTCCACACCATTCCATTCCATTCCATTGCATTGCACTCCATTCCATTCCACTCCATTTCATTCCATTCCATTCCATTCCACTGAACTCGACTCCACTCCACTCCACCCTGCCCCATTCCATTACACTCTAATCCACTCCAATCCATTCCATTCCACTGCTATCCACTCTATTCCATTCCACTGAACTCCACTCCACTCCACTCCACCCTGCCCCATTCCATTACACTCTAATCCACTCCAATCCATTCCATTCCACTGCTTTCCACTCTATTCCATTCCATTCCCCCCCATTCCTTTCCATTCTATACCTCTTCATTCTATTTCATTCCTATCAAATCCACTCTATTCCATTACACTCCTCTCCACTGCAGTCCACTCCACTCCACTCCTCTCCACTGCAGTCCACTCCACTCCACTCTACTCCATTCCATTCCATTCTACTGCTCTCCACTGCATTCCATTCAAATCCACTCCAATCCACTCCACTCTGCTCCACTTCACTGTGCTCCGCTTCACTCCATTCCACTCCCCTCCATTCCATACCACTCTACGTCATTTCATTCAATTCCATTCCACTCCTTTCCACTCCACTCCATTACTTTCCATTCCTCTCCACTCCAGTCCCCTCTATTTCACTCCATTCCACTCCATTCCATTCCATTCCATTCCATTCCATTCCTTTCCATTGTATTCCATTCCATTCCATTCCACTTCTTTCAAATCCGTTTTTTTCCACTCCTTTCGTCTCCTCTTCTTTCCATTCCATTACTGTCCACTCCACTCCACTGCACTCCATTCCATTTAATTCCACTCCATTCCATTCTACTCCACTCCATTCCACTCTACTCCACTACTTTCATTCCATTTCATTCCGTTCCATTCCATTCCATTCCTTTCCACTCCACTCCACTCCATTACACTCAACTCCACTCCATTACATGCCATTCCACTACATTCAACTCCATTGCATTCCATTCCACTCCATTACAGTCCATTTCACTACACTCCACTCTGTTCCATTCCATTCCATACTATTTCATTCCATTCCATTCCTTTCCCCTCCATTCCGGTCCTTTCCACTCCCTCCACTCCATTCCACTCCATTCCCCTCCAGTACACTGCATTCCATTCCACGCCATTCCACTCCAGTCCATTCCATTCCATTACACTCCACTGCACTCCACTCCTTTCCAGTCCACTCCATTTCACTCTACTGCATTCCAGTCCTTTGCACTCCACTGCATTCCACTGCATTCCATTCCACTCCATTCTATTCCTCTCCATCCTCTCCACTCCCCTCAACTCCATTCCATTCCATTCCATTCCATTCCATTTCATTCCACTCCACCCCATTCCACTCTACTCCGTTTCATTCCATTCTACTCCACCGCACTCCACTCCACTTCGTTGCAATGCTCTCCATTCCACTCCACTCAATTCCATTGCTTTGCATTAAGTTCCGTTCCACTCCTCTGCACTCCATTCCACTCCACTCCTCTCCATTCCACTCTAATCCACACCTTTCCATTCCAATCCATTCCATTCCATTCGATTCCGTTCCACTCTACTCCATTCCACGCCACTCCATTCCATTCTATTCCATTCCGTTCTATTCCTTTCAACACTATTCCTCTCCACTTCATTCCACTCCACTCACTTCCACCTCACCCCATTCCATTCAATTCTATTCCTTTCCTTTCCACTGCATTCCCCTCCATTCCACTATACACCACTCCATTTCACCCCACTCCACTCCATTCCTTTCCCATCCACTCCATTCCATTCCATTCCACTCCATTCCACTACACTCCATTCCAATCCCTTCCAATCCACTCCACTCCACTCCATTCCACTCCATTCCACTCCACTCCATTCCATTCTATTCCACTATACTCCATTCCATTCCATTCCTTTCTTCTCCATTCCACTTCACACCGTTTCACTCCATTCTAGTGCATTCCACTCCATTCCACAAAACTCCATTCCACTCCTCTCCATTCCATTCCACTCCATTCCAAAAAACTCCATTCAAATCCACACCATTCCATTCCTTTCCATTCCACTCCAATCCATTCCATTCCAATCCATTCCACTCCACTCCACTGCATTCCATTTCATTCCACTCCATTCCATTCCACTCCACTTCATTCCATTCTATTCCATTCCAATCCATTTCAGTCCATTCCACTCCACTCCTTTCCACTTAACTCGATCCCATTCCACTCCACTCCCCTCCAGTGCTATCCACTCCATTGCATTCTGCTACTTTCCATTACACTGTATTGCATTCCATCCGATTCCACTCTACTCCACTCCACTCCAATCCATTCCACTCCATTCCATTCCATTCCATTCTACTCCACTCCACTCCACTCCATTCCACTCCATTCCATTCAATTCCATTCCATTCCATTCCATTCCACTCCACTCCACTCCATTCCATTCCATTCCTTTCATTCCACTCCACTCTACTCCATTCCTTGCCAATCCACTCATTTTCAATCCATTCCTTTCCACTCAACTCCATTTCACTCCAATGAACTCCATTCCACTTCACTGATCTCCCTTCCACTCCACTCCAATCCATTCCATTCCATTAAATTCCACTCCAATCCATTCCTTTCTTTCAATTACTTTCCCCTCCATCCAGTTTTCTCCACGACATTACATTCCACTACACTCCATTACACTCCATTCTTCTACATTCCATTCCACTCCATTCAACTCCATTCCACTCCACTCCAGTCCATTCCATTACATTCCGTTGCATTCCCCTCCACTCCATTAAATTGCATTCCTTTCCACTGCCCTCTACTTCACTACACTCCATTCAACTCCATTCCACTCCACTCCATTCCATTTCCCTCCATTACATTACATTCCATTCCTTTTCACTGCACTCGACTCCAGTCCAATCCATTTGATACCACTCCATTCCTTTCCACTCCATTCCACTCCTCTCCAATTCATTCCATTCCACTGCAATCCACTCCAATTCATTCCGTTCCTCTGCATTCCGATACAGTCCATTGCATTCCACTGCATGCCTTTCCATTCCATTCCACTCCATTCCATTCCATTCCAATCCACTCCAGTACACTCAATTCCACTCCATTCCACTCTGCTCCAATTCACTCCATTCCACTCCGGTCTACTCCACTCCACTCCATTCCATTCCATTCCAGTGCATTCCACTCCATTCCATGCGAATCTACTCCCCTCCACTCCATTCCAATCCACTCCACTCTGCTCCAGATCACTCCACTCTATTCCACTGTTTTCGATTCCACTCTACGTCATTTCATTTCATTCCATTCCATTCCACTCAATTCCACTCCACTCCATTCCTCTCCATTGCACTCTATTCCAGTCCACTGTACTCCACTCCACTCCACTCACTTCAATTCCACTCCACTCCACTCCACTACATTCCATTCCACTCCATTACAGACCATTCCACTACTCTCTATTCCATTCCATTACATTACATTGTATTTCATTCCATTCCGTTCCACTCCACTCCAGTCCATTCCACTCCATTCCACTCCACTCCACTCCACTCCATTCCACTCCACTCCATTCCGTTTCACTCCATTCCACCCCACTGCATTCCACTCCATTCCACTGTATTTCACGCCATTCCAGAAATCTCCATTCCATCCTACTCTGTTCCATTCCATTCCACTACACTCTACTCCACTCCATTCCACTCCATTCCAATCCACTCCACTACATTGAAATCCATTCCGCTCCACTCCATTCCACTCCACTTCTTTCCATTCCATTCCACTCCATTCTATTCCACTCCACTCCAGTCCATTCCATTCCACTCCACTCCAGTCCATTCCATTCCACTCCATTCCACACCATTCCATTCCATTCCATTCCACTTAACTCCATTCCCTTCCACTCCACTCCACTCCAATCTACTACATTCCATTCCACTCCGTTCAATTTAATTCCATTCCCTTCCACTCCACTCCACTCCACTCCAATCCACTCCATTCCATTCTACTCCGTTCCTTTCCATTCCATTCCATTCCACTCCTATCCATTCCTTTGCACTCCACTCAATTCTATTCCAATCCTTTACACTCCACTCAGTTGCAATCCACTCCATTCCATTCCATTGCATTCCATTCCCCTCCACTCCACTCCATTCTTATCCATTCCTTTCCATTCCACTCTATTCTACTCCATTTCTCTCCACTCCACTCCATTCCATTCTGTTCCTTTCCAATCCACTCTACTCCACTCCATTCCATTCCACTCAACTCCATCCATTCGATTCCATTCCATTCGATTTGATTCCATTCCATTCCATTACACTCCATTGCATTCCATTCCACTCCATTCCAGTCCATTCCACTACATTCCACTCCACTCCACTAAATTCCACTCCATTCCACTCCATTCCTTTCCACTCCTTTTCATTCCATTCTACTCCATTCCATTCCACTCCATTCCATTACACTCCATTCCATTCCACTCCATTCCATTACACTCCATTCCATTCCACTCCATTCCATTCCATTCTACTCCTTTACACTCCACTTCATTCCATTCCTTTCCACTACACTCCATTAGATTCAGTTCCACTCCATTCCATTCAATTCCCTTTCACTGCATTGCATTCAGTTTCATTCCATTCCATTCCGTTACAATCCACCCCATTCCATTTCTTCCCATTTCAGTGCATTCCACTCCATTACATTCCATTCCATGCCATTCCACTCCACTACACCCCATTCTATTCTATTTCTCCCCATTCCACTCCATTCCACTGCACACAACTTGAATCAATTCCATTCCATTCCCGTATACTCCACTGCATTCGATACCATTCCATTCAATTCCATTCCTTTCCATTCCACTCCACTCCACTCCATTCCACTACTATCCACTCCAATCCCTTCCATTTCTTTCCACTTTATTCCACTCCACTCCATTCCACTCCACTCCATTGTACTGCAATCCATTCCATTCTATGCCAATCCTCTCCACTCCACTCCCCTCCATTCAACTCCATTCCAAGACTTTCCACTCCTCTGCATTCCATTCCATTCCTCTCCATTCCTCTCGAATCCACTCCACTCCTTTCCACTGCACTCCATTATATTCCATTCCATTCCACTCCACTTCACTCCACTCCATTCCACTCCACACCACTCCATTTTACGCCACAGCACTCCATTACACTCCTCTCCATTCCATTGCATTACACTCCATTTCTCTCCAATCGACTCCACCCTTTTCGACTCCACTACATTCCAATCTTTTCCATTCCATTCCACTCCATTCCATTCCATTCCACTCCATTCCAGTCCACTACATTCCAGTCCATTCCGCTACATTCCGCTACACTTCACTCCATTACAATCCATTCCTTTCCTATTCACTCAATTCCTCTCCATTCCATTCCACCCTACTCCATCCTTTCCATTCCTTTCCATTCCAACACACTTCATTCCATTCCATTCCATTCCACTCCATTCCACTCTACTCCATTCAAATCCATTCAACTCCACTCAACTCCTGTCCATTCCATTCCACTCCATTCCATTCAATTCCATTCCACTGCATTACATTCAATTTCGTTCCAGTCAATTCCTTTACAATCCACTCCATTCCACTAGATACCATTCCACTACATTCCACTCTATTCTATTCCACTCCATACCTCTCCACTCCATTCTATTCCAATGCATTCCATTCCAATCCATTCCACTCCATTCCACTCCAGTCCATTCCATTCCATTCCACTGCACTCCACTCCACTCCATCCCACTGTAATCCACTCTGCTCCATTCCATTCCATTCCATTGAATTCCATTCCACTGCATTCCTTTCAATTTCTTCCCCTTCCATTCCATTACATTCCACTCCATTCCATTCCATTCCTTTCCTCTCCATACCGCACCACACCACTCCAATCCATTCCATTCCATTCCACTAAATTCCACTGCATTCGATTCCATTCCATTCCACTCCATTCCATTCCATTCCACTCGATTCCAGTCCATTTCACTCCATTCCACTCCACTCCAATCCATTCGTCTCCTATCCACTCCACTTCCCTTCATTCCATTCCATTTCATTCCACTAAAGTCCATTGCACTCCACTCGATTCCACTTCAATCCATTCCATTGTATTCCATTCCACTACACTCCATTGCCCTCCATTCCATTCCATTCCATTCCTCTTCATTCCACTCCTCTCCATTTCATTCCATTCCACTCCATTCCTTGCCAATCCACTCCACTCCTTTCCACAACACTCCATTCCATTCCATTCCATTGCACAACACTCCACACCCCTCCATTGCAGTACACTGCAGTCTGTTGCATTCCTCTCCATACCATTGAGTTACACTCCATTTCTATCCAACCAACTCCGCTCCTTTCTACTCCACTCCATTCCTTTCCATTCCACTCCATTCCATTCCAGTCTAGTCCATTTTACTCCATTCCACTACATACCACTCCACTCCACTCCGCTCCATTAAACTCCGTTAGACTCTATTCCATTCCACTCCATTCCACTGCAATCCATTCCACTCCACTCCATTCCTCTCCACTCCACGCCATTCCATTCCATTCCATTCCATTCCATTCCATTCCATTCCATTCCATTCCATTCCTATCCACTCCATTCCACTCAATTCCACTCCATTCCCATCCACTCCACTCAAATACATTCCATTCCATTCCACTCCACTCCTTTGCACTCCATTTCATTCCACTACAGTCCACTCTTCTCCACTCCACTACACTCCGTTTCCCTCCATTCCATTCCAGTCCAATCCACACCACTCCATTCCATTCCACTCCATTCCATGCCTCTATATTCCATTCCATTGCCTTCCTTTTCATTCCATTCACCTCCATTCTATTACTTTCCTCTTGACTCCACTCCATTCCACTCCACTCCACTCCACACCACTCCACTGCACTCCATTCCATTCCATTCCGCTCCATTTCATTTCTCTCCACTGCAATCCACTCCACTCCACTCCATTCCATTTCAATTCATTCCACTCCACTCCATTGCACTACTTTCCACTACATTCCGCTCCATTCCATTAAATTCCATTACACTTAATTCCATTCCATTCCACTACACTCAACTCCACTCCACTCCATTCCTTTAAACTCTTTTCCATTCCACTACATTCCACTCCACTCCACTACGTTCCAATCCATTCCATTCCATTCCGTGACACTCCACTCCGATCCACTCCACTCCCCTCCTTTACACTCCATTCCATTCCATTCCTTTCCATTAAAATCAATTTTACTCCAATTCACTCTATTCCATTCCACTCCTTTCCATTCAACTCCATTCTACTCCTTTCTATTCAACTATATTCCACTCGACTAAACCCCATCCACTCCACTCCTCTCCACTCAACTCAACTCCATTCCATTCCATTCCACTCCACTCAACTCCACTCCACTCCACTCCACTCCACTCCACTCCATTCCATTGAATTCCATTCCATTGCATTCCATTCGATTCCATTCCATTCCAATCCACTCATTTCCTTTTCACTCCATTCCATTCCCTTCCATTCTATTCCATTCCATTCCACTGCACTCGACTCCACTCCACTTCCCTCCATTCCACTCGATTCCATTACACTCCATTGCACTCCAATCCATTCCATTCCATTCCACTACAATCCACTCCAATCCATTCCATTCCACTGCATTCCACTACACTCCATTCCATTCCACTCCAATCCTTTCCATTGCATTCCACTGCATTCCATTCCTTTCCAATCCACTCCACTCCACTTCATTCCACTCCAGTCCACTCCACTACACTTCATTCCACTCCACTCCACTCTGCTCCAATTCACTCCACTTCACTCCATTCCATTCTACTCAACTACATTCCATTCCATTCCACTCCATTCCACTCCACTCCATTCCACTCCATGCAACTCCATTCCATTCCGCTGCACTGCACTCCACTCCATTCCATTCCATTCAATTCCACTCCATTCCACTGCACTCCTTTCCACTCCACGCCACTCCATTCCATTCCACTGTACTGCATTCCACTCCATTCCATCCCACTGTACTGCACTCCACTCCATTCCATCCCAATCCATTGCCCTCCACTACATTCCATTCCACTCCACGCCACCCCACTCCCCTCCATTCCATTCCGATCCATTTCAGACCAATCCTCTACACTCCTTTCCATTCCATTCCTTTCCATTATATAACGTTCCTTTCCATTGTACTTCATTCCACTGCATTCCACTTCACTCCATTCCATTGAACTCCAATCATTCCCTTTCCATTCCACCCTATTCCATTCCTTTCCAATCCACTCCATTCCACTCCATTTCACTCCTCTGCAATGCACTCCACTTCACTCGATTCCACTCCACTCCAGTCCACTCCACTCCACTCCAGTCCATTCCATTCCACAGAACTCCAATCCATTCAATTCCAATCCATTCCACTCCACTGCATTCCACTCTGCTCTACTTCACTCCACTCCACTCCATTCCATTTCACTCTACTCCATTCCGTTACATTCCATTTCTCTCCATGCCACTCCACTCCATTACACTCCATTACGCTCCATTCCACTACATTCCATTCCACTGCACTGCACTCCATTCCATTCCACTCCACTCCACTACAATCCTCTCCTTTCCATTCCATTCCATTCCATTCCAGACCATTCCACTACAATCCATCCCATTACATTCCATTCCCTTGTATTCCATTCCATTCCATTCCATTCCATTCCATTCCATTCCATTCCATTCCATTCCAGTCCATTCGACTACCCTCCTCTCCACTCCACTCCATTCCACTCCATTCCCCTCAATTCCCCTCTATTCCATTCCACTCCATTCCACTCCAGTCCATTAAATTCCATTACACTCCACTCAACACCATTCAATTCCACTCCATTTCACTCCACTCCATTCCAATGCATTCCACTGCACTCCATTCCACTCCACTTCGTTCCATTAAATTCAACTGCATTCCACTCCATTCCACTTAACACCATTCCATTCCATTCCATTCCACTCCACTCCAATCCACTCCTTTCCATTCTGCTCCTTTCCATTCCACTACATTCCACTCCACTCCACTTCATTCCATTCCACTCCATTCCATTCCATTCCTTTCCATTCCGCTCCTTTCCATTCCACTACATTCCACTCCACTCCAATTCATTCCATTCCACTCCATTCCATTCCACTCTACTCCATTCCATTCCAATCCACTCAAATCCACTGCATTACACTCCACTTCACTCCATTCCATTCCATTCCATTACATTCCACTCCATTCCATTCCATTCCACTCCATTCCATTCCATTCCACTCCATTCCATTCCATTCCACTCCATTCCTGTCCACTCCATTCCAGTCCATTCCACTATATTCCACTCCACTCAACTCCACTCCATTACAGTTCATTACACTCGATTCAATTCCACTACATTCCACTCCACTCCATTCCACCCCACTCCATTCCTCTCCACTCCACTCTATTCCGATTCGTTTCATTCCATTCCATTCCAATCCACTCCATTCCACTTCATTCCAATCTGTTCCTCTACACTCCACTCCACTCCATTCCATTACATTCCACTCAACTCCATTCCATTTCGTTCCATTCCTTTCCACTACATCACATTCCATTGCATTCCTTTCCATTCCATTCACCGCCATTCCATTACTTTCCACTCCACTTCACTGCATTTGACTCCACTCCACTCCATACCACTCCACTCCCCTCCCCTCCATTCCACTCCATTCCATTTCACATCATTCCGCTCTACTGCATTGCATTACTTGCCACTCCATTCCAATCCATTCCATTCCACTCTATTACCCTGAACTCCATTCCTTACCACTCCACTCCACTTAACTGCACTCCATTCTATTAAACTCCTTTTCATTCCACTACATTACACTACACTTCACTCCCTTCCACTCCACTCCATTGCATTCCATTCCACTCCTCTCCACTACACTCCATTCCACTCCAATCTATTCCAATACATAACATTCCACTCCAATCCACTCCACTCCACTCCTCTCCATTCCATTTCATTCCTTTCCATTAACATCCATTCCACTCCATTGCACTCTATTCCATTCCATTCCTTTCCATTCATCCCCATTCCACTCCACTGCATTCCACTCCAATCCACTCAGCTCCATTGAATTCCATTCCAATACACTCCACTCCTTTCCATTTCACTCCATTCCATTCCATTCCATGCCACTGCACTCGACTCCACTCTATTCTGTTCCATTCCATTCCATTCCACTCCATTGCACTCCACTCCATTCCATTCCATTCCACTCCATTCCACTCAAATCAATTCCATTCCACTGCATTGCACTACATTCCATTCCATTCCACTCCAATGCTTTCCATTCCATTCCACTGCATTCCATCCTTTCCAATACACTCCACTCCACTCCATTCCATTCCACTCCAATCCACTCCACTCTGCTCCACTTCATCACATGCCTCTCCATTCCATTCCACTCAACTCCATTCCATTCCACTCTGCTCCATTCCATTCCATTCCACTCCACTCCATTCCAATCCGTCCCGCTGAATGCCACTCCACTCCATTCCAATCCATCCCACTGAATGCCACTCCACTCCATTCCACTGCACTGCACTCCACTCTATTCCATTCCAATCTGTTCCACTACACTAAATTCCAGTCCACTCCACTCCACCTCACTCCACTGCATTCTATTCCACTCCATTCCAGACCATTCCACTACACTCCTTTCCATTCGATTCCATTTCATTTTATTCCATTCCATTCCATTCCACTTCATTGCACTGCAATCCTCTACATTTCATTCCATTCCACTCCAATCATTTCCCTTCCATTCTATTCCGTTCCTTTCCATTCCAGTCCAATCCACTCCACTCCATTCCACTCCACTCTGCTCCACTCCACTTCACTCCATTCCACTTCACTTCAGTCCACTGCACTCCACTCCACCTCATTCCATTCAATTCCACAGCACTCCACTCTATTCCACTTGGATCCACCCCACTCCACTCAATTCCACTCCACTCCACTCTGCTCCACCTAACTCCACTCCACTCCACTCCATTCCATTCCACTCTACTCCATTCCATTCAATTTCCCTCCAGCCACTCTACACCATTCCACTCCATTACAATCCATTACCCTCCATTCAATTCCACCGCACTCCACTTCACTCCATTCCATTCCAATCCGTTCCACTCCACGTCGTTTCATTCCACTCCTCTCCACTAAACTCCATTAAATTCCACTCCGTTCCAGAACATTCCACTCCACCCCATTCCATTCCATTCCATTCTTTTGTATTCCATTCCATTCCTATCAACTTCATTCCTCTCCATTCAAATCTATTCTACTCCACTTCACTCAATTCCACTCCATTCCCCTCCATTCCACTCCATTCCATTCCATTCCAGTCCACTCCAATCCGTTCCATTCCATTACACTCTACTCCACTCCATTCCATTCCACTCCCTTCCAATCTACTCCATTTCGTTCTTCTCCACTCCACTCCACTCCATTGCATTCCACTCCATTCTATTCCATTCCATTCCACTTCACTCCACTCCATTCCACTCTACCTCTTTCCATTCCATACCATTTCATTCCACACCACCCCACTGCACTCCACTCCATTTCATTCCACTCCACTCCACTCCATTCCACTCCACTCCACTCCAGTACACTCCACTCCACTAGCTCAATTGAATTCTGTTCCACTAAAATCAATACCACTTCATTCGACTCCACTCCTTTCCATTGCACGCCAATCCACTCCATTCCACTCCATTCCGCTCCACTCCACTGCATTCCACTCCACTCCATTCTTTTCAATTCAAATCCATTCCACTCCACTCCAATCCATTCCACTTCAATCCACTGCATTCCTTTCCACTCCATTCCATTCCATTCCGTTCCATTCAATTGCAGTCTACCCCTTTACACTCCATTTGACTCCATTCCACTCCACTGCACCTCTTTACACTCCTTTTCATTGCACTCTAATCCACTCCACTCCATTTCATTCCACTCCGTTCCACTAAACTACATTCCATTTCACTGCATTCCATTGCATTCGACTTCACTGCACTCCACTGCATTCGATTCCATTCCATTCTACTCCATTCCATTCCATTCATTCCATTCCATTTCACTTCATTCGGCTACATTCCACTCCACTCCATTCCACTGTTATCCACGCACTGCCCTCTATTTCATTCCATTCCATTCTGCTGCACTCTATTCCCCTCCACTCCATTTCTCTCCAATCCATTCTATTCCATTCCATTACACTCCACTCCACTCCATTGCACTCCACTCCCTTCCACCACACTCCACTCCAGTCCATTTGATTCCACTCCATTCCTCTCCATTCCATTCCATTTAACTCCATTCCGTTCCCCTTAACTCCACTCCACTCCTCTTCATTCAATTCCACTCCTCTCCATTCCACTACATTTCCACTGCACTCTACTCCACTCCACTCCATTGCATTACATTCCAGTCCACTCCACTCCCCTGAATTCCATTCCACACCATACCAATCCGTAATATTCCAGTCCAATGCGCTCTACTCTACTCCAATCCACTACATTCCATTCCACTCCTTTCCATTCAAATCCATTCCACTCCACTCCACTTCATTCCATTACATTCCTTTCCATTAAACTCCATTCAACTCCACTGCAATCCATTCCACTCCACTCAACTCCACTCCACTCCACTAAATTCCATTCAATTCCATTTCATTCCAATGAACTCCATTCAATTCCACTCCATTCCTTCCTTTCCATTCCATTCAACTGAACTCGAATCCACTCCACTCCAATCTGTCCCATTCCATTACACTCCTATCCACTCCAATCCATTCCATTCTACTGCATTCCACTCTACTCCATTGCGTTCCACTCCATTCCTTTCCATTCTATTCCTTTTCATTCCATTCAATTCCAATCCAATGCACTCCGTTTCGTTCCACTCCACTCCACTCCACTCCACTCCAGTCCACTCCACTTCATTCCTTTACATTCCATTCCATTCTATTGTGCTCCACTCCATTCCATTCCAATCCACTCCTCTGCACTCTGGTGCACTCCAGTCCAATCTGCTCCATTTCACTCCACTCAACTCCACTCCATTCCATTCCACTCTACATCATTTCATTCCTTTCCATTGCACTCTATTCCACTCCACTCCATTCCATTCCATTCCTGACCACTGCACTCCATTCCATTCCATTCCACTCCATTCCATTCAATAACATTCCGTTGCATTCCATTCAATTTCATTTCCCTCCATTTCATCACAATCCACTCCATTCCATTCCGTTCCATTCCACTACATTCCACTCCATTCCATTTATTCCATACCTTTCCACTCCATTCCACTGAATTCCGTTCCATTTATTCCATACCTTTCCACTCCATTCCACTGAATTCCGTTCCATTTATTCCATACCTTTCCACTTCATTCCACTGTATTCCATTCTATTCCATTCCTCTCCATCCCAGTCCACACCACTCCAATCCATTCCATTCCATTCCACTAAACTCCACTGCGTTGGATTCCATTCCATTCCACCCAATTCCATTCCATTCCACTCCACCCCATCTCTTTCACTACATTCCACTCCACTCCAATCCATTCCCCTCTTATCAATTCCACGCCCCTCCATTTTTTCCTCTCTATTCCACTCCACTCCACTACACTCCACAACATTGCACCCCAATCCATTCCACTCCCTTCCATTCCACTCAACTCCAGTCCCCTATATTCCACTCCATTCCACTCCATTCCACCCCTCTCCATTCCATTCGATTCCACTCCTTTCCTCTCCAATCTACTCCACTATTTTCCACTACTCTCCATTCAATTTCATTCAATTCCATTACATTCTAACCACGACATTCCACTCCACCCTATTCCATTGCATTCCATTTCATCCCACTCCACTCCACTGCACTCCACTCCATTACATTCCACTCCATTCCACTCCACGTGACTCCATTCCACCCCACTCCACTCCATTAAAATCCACTCCACTCCATTCCACAACACTCCATTCCACTCCACTGTATTCCATTCCCTTACATTCCATTTTAATTCACTCCATTTCACTCCATTTCACTCCATTCCACTCCACTCCACTCCACTCCATTCCATTCCATTCCATTCCATTCCACTCCATTCCATTCTATTCCATATTATTCCACCGCACTGCACTCCACTCCACTAAACTATGTGTCATTCCATTCCATTCCAATCGAGTCCACTCCACTCCATTCCATTCCACTCCATTCCACTCCACTAAATTCCTTTCTACTGCTTTACTTTCTATTCCATTCCCCTCCATTCCATTCCACTCCAGTCCGCTCCATTCCACTCCAGTCCGCTGCAATCCACTCCACTCCACTGTATTCCACTCCACTCCAATCCACACCATTCCATTCCACTCCATTCCATTCGATTCCACTCCACTCCACTCCACTCCGTTTCACTCCATACGACTCCATTCCACTCCACTGCACTACATTCCAAGCCTCTCCATTCTGTTGCATTACATTACTCCACACCATTCCATTCCACTCCATTCCATTCGATTCCACTCCACTCCACTCCACTCCACTCCATTCCACTCCATTCCATTCCATTCCATTCCATTCCATTCCATTCCATTCAATTCCATTCGATACCACTTCATTCCAGTCCACTCAATTCTAGTCGATTCCACTACATTCCACTCCACTCCACTGCGCTCCATTACATGCCATTCCATTCAATTCCTTTCCAATCCAGTCTACTCCACTCCATTCCATTCCTCTCCACTCCACTCCATTTCACTCCAATCTACTCCATCCCACTGCACTCCATTCCACTCCATTCTATTCCATTCCAATCCACTGCAATCCGTTCCATTCCACTTCATTCCTCTAAACTACATACCCTTCCACTCCATTCCATTACATTCGACTTCATTGCACTCCACTTCATTCGATTCCATTCCATTCCACTCCATTCGATTCCATTCCAGTCCATTCTAGTCCATTTCACTCAGTTCTTCTCCACTCCACTCCATTCCACTCCTATCCACTCCACTCCCCGATATTTCATTCCACTCCATTCCACTCCATTCCATTCCACTCCACTCCATCACACTCCAATCCATGCCATTGCATTGCATTCCATTTCACTCCACTCCTCTCCCCTCCATTGCGCTCCGTTCCACTCCATTCCACTCCCTCCATTCCAATTCATTCCTCTCCAATCCACTGCAATCCTTTCCACTCCACTCCATTCCTTGCCATTCCTTTCCACTCTACTCCACTCCGTTGCACTCACCACCACTCAATTACACTCCACTCCCTTCCATTCCACTCCTCTCCATTCCATTGCATTAAAGTCCATTTCTCTCCAATTGACTCCACTCCTTTGTACTCCACACCATTACAGTCTTTTCCAATCCATTCCACTCCATTGCATTCCAATACGTTCCATTCCACTCCATTCCATTCCTTTGCATTCCATTCCATTCCACTGCACCACATTCCATTCCACTCAATTCCATTCCATTCCATTCCATTCCACTGAACTCGACTCCACTCCACTCCACTCTGCCCCATTCCCTTACACTCCAATCCACTCCAATCCATTGCATTCCATTCTACTGCTTTTCACTCTATTCCATTCCATTCCTCCCCATTCCTTCCCATTCTATTCCTCTTCATTCCATTCCATTCCTATCAAATCCACTCTATTCTATTCCACTCCACTCCACTCCAGTCCACTCCACTCCACTCCTCTCCACTGCAGTCCACTCCACTCCACTCTACT
Source organism: Pongo abelii (assembly GCF_028885655.2). NCBI lineage: Eukaryota > Metazoa > Chordata > Mammalia > Primates > Hominidae > Pongo > Pongo abelii. The sequence goes on along the minus strand of NC_072007.2, from coordinate 14,724,338 downwards.
GCATTCCATTCAATGCTACTGCACTCCACTGAATTCCATTCAAATCCACTACACGACACTCCACCTCATTCTGCTCCATTTCTCTGTGCTCCACTTCACTCCACTCTACTCCACTCCACTCCATTCCATTTCACTCTAAGTCATTTCATTCAATTCCATTCAACTCCATTCCACTCCACTCCATTACATTCCATTCCACTCAACTCCAGTCCCCTCTATTCCACTCCATTCCACTCCATTCCACTCCTTTCCTTTCCATTCGATTCCACTCCATTCCTCTCTATTCCACTAAATTCCTTTCCACTACACTACATTCCATTCCATTCCATTCCACTCCCCTCCACTCCACTACATTCCACTCCACCCTATTCCATTTCATTCCATTTATTCCCACTCCACTTCACATCACTCTACTCCATTGCATTCCACTGCATTCCACTCCACTCCATTCCCCTCCACCGCATTCCATTCCATTCGATTCCATTTCACTCCATTCCACTTCATTTGACTCCACTCCTCTCCATTCCACTCCTCTCCACTCTATTCCACTCCACTCCATTCTACTTCACTCCACTCCATTCCATTCCCTTACATTCCATTCTAATTCTCTCCATTACACTCCATTACACTCCATTCCACTCCATTTCACTCCTTTCCATTCCATTCCATTCCACTCCACTCCATTCCATTCCATTCCTCTGCACTCCAATCCACCCCACTGCACTACACTACATTTCACTCCATTACATTCTACTCCAATCCAATCCACTCCATTCCATTACGCTCCATTCAACTCCAGTACATTCCATTCCATTGCATTCCTTTCTATTCCATTCCCCTCCATTCCATTTCATTCAACTCCGCTACACTGCATTCCCCTCAACTCCACTACACTGCATTCCCCTCAACTCCGCTACACTGCATTCCCCTCAACTCCGCTGCATTCCCCTCCACCCCACTCCATTCCACTGCACTAAACTCCACTCCATTCCTTTGCACTGCATTCCCTTCCATTCCATTCCATTCCATTTTATTAGATTCCATTCCACTCCTATCCATTCCTCTCCATTCCAGTCCATTCCACTACATTCCATTCGACTCCATTCCTCTCCACTCCATTCCATTCCATTCCATTCCATTCCAATACTCTCCAATCCTCTCCATTCCACTCCACTCCATTCCATTCAATTCCATTCCAGTCCATTCCATTCCACTCCACTCCATTCCTTTCCATTCCATTCCACTCCATTCCACTGCATTGTGTTTCATTCCATTCCATTCCGCTTCATACCACTCCATTCCACTCCAATCCATTCCTTTCCATTCCACTAAACTCCATTGCCTTCGATTCCGTTCCATTCCATTCCATTCCCCTCCTTCGCATTCCATTCCACTCCATTCCATTCCATTCCACTCTTTTCCATTCCACTCCACTCCCTTCCATTCCACTCCACTCCCTCCCATTCCACTCCATCCCACTCCATTCCGCTCCATTGCATACCAATCCTTTCTACTCCACTCCATTCCATTAGTATGCACTCCAATCCACTCCATTCCTTTCCTATCCACTACATTCCACTCCATTCCATTCCACTCCATTCCACTTAACTCCTTTCCGTTCCACTCCACTCCACTCCACTTCATTCCACTCTTTTCCTTTACACTACATTCCACTGCACTCCACTCCATTCCACTCCAGTCCATTGCATTCCATTCCACTCCTCTCCACTACTCTCCTTTGTACTCCAGTCCATTCCATTCCATTACATTCCATTTCAATCCACTCCACTCCACCCCACTCTCCTCCATTCCATTACACTCCAATCCACTCCATTCCACCACACGCTATTCCATTCCATTCCATTCCATTCCATTCCATTCCATTCCATTCCTTTCTATTTCAATCTGCTCTACTCCACTCATCTCCTTTCCACTCCATTCCACTCCACTTCCATCCATTCCAATCCACTCTACTCCACTCCATTCCATTCCTCTCCAATCCACTCCACTACACTCCTCTCCATTCCACTACTTTCCATTCCATTCTATTCTATTCCACTCCACTCCATTCCATTCGACTCCATTCCACTCCACTCCATTGCATTCCACTCCACTCCACTTCACTCCACTCTGCTCCAATCCACTCCTGTCCATTTCACTGTATTCCACTCCACTCCACACCATTCCAATCAACTCCAATCCATTCTATTGTATTTCATTCCACTCGAATCCACTCCATTGCATTCCGCTCCACTCCACTCCAGTCCGCTCCATTCCGCTCCACTCCATTCCATTCCGTTCCACTCCACTCCTTTCCATTCCATTCCATTCCATTCCCTTCCATTCCATTCTATTCCATTCCACTCCATTCCACTCCAGTCCACTCCACTCCACTCCATTGCATTCCACCCCAATCCATTCCACTCCACTCCACTTCATTCCACTTCTCTACATTCCACTCCTCTCCACTCCATTCCACTCCATTCTCTTCCATTCCACTCCTTTCCACTCCACTCCACTCCAGTCCATTCCTCTCCATTACACTCCGCTCTACTCCTTTCCACTCCACTCTTCTCGTCTCTAGCTCTTTCCTATCCACTCCTCTCCACTCCATTCCGTTCCACTTCATTCCATTCCTTTCCTTTCTTTACACAGGTTCTCAGTCTGTCACAAAGGCTGGAGTGCCGTGTTACAATCTCAGCTCATATTTCTATTCACTTTCCATTGCATTTCATTCCATCCATTTCCATTTCATTCTATTTCACTGAACTCCAATCCACTCCACTCCATTCCATTTCACTCCTTCCCATTCCATTCGAATCAATTCAACTCCACTCCACTGCCCTCCACTCCACACCGTTCCATTCCATTCCATTACGTTTCTGTCCATTGCATTCCATTCATTCCTTTCTACAGGATATCACTGTGTCACCCATGCTGGACCGCAGTAGCACAATCTCAGCTCACATTACATGTCAACTTTCCATTACATTGCATTCTATTACATTGCATTCCATCGCATTCCATTCCATTCAATTCCATTCCTTTTCACTCCATTCTACTCCACTCCACTCCACTCCAAAACATGCCATTACATCCGAATCCATTCCACTCCATTCCACTACTCTCCACTTCACTTCAATCCAATCCACTCCATTCCACTCCATTCCATTGCACTGCACTCCAGCCCACTCCACTGCAATTCATTCCATTCCTTTCCATCCCACTGCATTCCTCTCCATTCAAGTCCACTCCACTTCACTGCTCTCCACTCCACTCCATTCAACTCCAGTCCACTACCTTCCATTCCATTGAACTCCATTCCACTCTACTCCATTCCATTGCACTCCACTCAACACCATTCCATTCCATTGCATTCCATTCCATTCCACTCCATTCCATTCCAGTCCATTCCATTTCATTACATGCCATTCTAGTCCATTCCACGACATTTCACACCACTCCATTCCAAGCCATTTCACACCACTCCATTCCACGCCATTCCACTTCACTTCATTCCATTCCGTTCCACTCCATTGCATTCCATTCCATTCCACTGCTTTACATTCCGTTCTTTTCTTATGAGTGTATCTCACTCTGTTACCCAGGATGGAGTGCAGTGGCACAATCTGAGCTCACATTTCATTTCACCATTCCATTACATTCCATTTCACTGCACTCCACTCTGCTCCACTCCAATCCATTGCACTCCACTCCACTCCAGTCCCTTCCAATCCACTCCAATCCTTTCCATTCCATCCCATTCCATTCCACACCTTTCCACTCCACTCCAATCCACTCCAATACAATCCAATCCATTCCATTCCATTCCTGTCCATTCCTTTCTATTCTTTTATTTTGACAGGATCTCACACTGTCACCCAGGCCATTGTGCAGTGGTACAATCTCAGCTCACAATTTATTTCACGTTTCTGTTCCATTCCTTTTCATTTCATTGCACTGCACTCCACTCCACTCCACTCCAATCCTATCCACTCCACTCTATCCCACTCAACTCCACTCCATTCCACTCCACTCCATTCCAAATCACTCCATTGAATTCCAATCCACTGCATTCCCTTCCATTCCATTCCACTCCACCCCATTCCATCCCACTCCACTCCCCTCCCCTCCATTCCATTCCATTGCATTCCATTCCACTCCATTCCATTCCATTCCACCCCAATCCATTCCACTCCTCTCCATTCCACTCCACTTCATTCCATTTCTTTCCAATCCAGTCCATTCCACTCCATTCCATTACGTTCCAATCCAGTCCACTCCACTCCATTCCATTACACTCCATTCCACTCCTCCCATTCCCTTCCAATCCACTCCATTGCATTCAGTTCCATTCCACTACACTCGAATCCACTCCATTCCTTTCCATTTCACTCCACTCCACTCCATTCCATTCAACTCCATTCCACTCCTCTCCATTCCTTTCCAAACCATTCCATTCCATTCAATTCCAATCCATTCCATTACATTCCACACCACTCCAATGCATTCAGTTTCACCCCACTCCTCTCCATTCCACTCCATTCCACTCCACTCAACTCCACTCCACTCCCCTCCACTGCATTCCATTCCACTCCACTCCACTCCATAGTATTCCACTGGAATCCACTCCACTCTATTACACTCCAGTGTGCTCCATTCCATTCCATTCCACTCCATTCCGCTGCACTCCACACCATTCCACTCCACTCCACTGCCCTCCATTCCGTTCCATGGAACTCAATTCCCTTTCATTCTCCTCCATTCCAGTCCATTCCACTTCACTCCATTCCACTCCATTCCACTCCATACCACTCCATTCCACTCCACTCCTTTCCACTCCACTCCATTCCATTCCACTCCACTCCACTACCCTCCATTCCATTCCACTCCTTTCCACTTCATTCGTTTCCATTACTTTCCATTCCATTCTTCTCCACTCCACTCCCTTCCACTCCACTCTACTCCACTCCATTACATCTTACCCTATTCCATTCCACTCCATTCCACTCCATTCAACTACACTCCACTGCAATCCTCTCCATCCCATTCCGTCCCTTTCCATTCCTCCATCCTCCATTCCACTCCACTCCCCTCCTCTCCACTTCTCTCCATTCCATTCCATTCCATCCCATTCCATTCCATTACACTCCACTCCATTCCTACCCATTCCAATCCATTCCATTCCATTCCATTCCATTCCATTCCATTCCATTCCATTCCATTCCATTCCTCTCCATGCCATTGCACTCAATTCCACTTAACTCTATTCATTCCTCTCCACTCCACTCTGCTCCACTTCACTCAACTCCTTTCCATTCCATTCCTTTCCATTCCACTGCATTCCACTCCACTCCATTCCACTTCACTCCATTACATTCAACACAATTCCACTCCACTCCACTCCATTCCACTCCACTGCACTCCATTCCACTCCAGTGTACTCCATTCCTTTCCATTTCATCCCATTCCATACCATTACATTCCACTCCACTCCACTCCACTCAATTCCAATCTATTCCTTTGCAATCCATTTCCTTCCATTCGACGCCATTCCAGTCCATTCCACTCCACTCCATTCAAATCCCTTCCACTCAATTCCACTCCATTCCACTCCATTCCGTTCCACTCCACTCCATTCCTATCCATTCCACTCCACCCCATTACCCGCCATTCCTTTCCACTCCATTGCACTCCATTCTTTTCCATTACTTTCCATTCCATTATTCTCCACTCAACTCTTTCCTACTCCACTCCACTCCACTCCATCCCATCTCATCCCATTCCATTCCACTCCATTCCTCTCTACTTCACTCCACTCCAATCCTCTCCATTCCACTCCGTCCCATTCCATTCCTCTGCACTCCATGCCACTCCACTCCCCTCCACTCTACTTCTCTCCATTCTATTACATTCCATCCCATTCCATTCCAATACACTCCCCTCTACTGCATTCCAATCCATTCCAATCCATTCCATTCCATTCCATTCCATTCCATTAAACTCCTTTCCACTCCACTCCACTCCTTTACCTTCCATCCTACTCCCAATCCATTCCATTCCACTCAATTCCACTCCTTTAAACTCAATTCCTGTCCATTCCATTGCGCTCAAATCCATTCAATTCCATTCCCCTCCTCTCAACTCCTCTCCATTCCAATCCACTACATTCCACTTAACTTCATTACATTCCACTCCACTGCACTCTAGTCTATTCCAATCCACTACATTCCATTTCACTCCATTCGACTCCACTCCACTCCATTCCACTCCACTCCATTCTATTCCATTATGCTCAACTCCACTCCATTCTTCTCTACTCCACCCCATTCCACTCCACTTCACTCAATTCCATTCCACTGCATTCCATTCCACTCCCTTCCATTACACACCACTAATTTTCAGTCGACTGCACTCCATTCCACTCCACTCCACTCCATTCAATTCCATTGTATACCATTCCATTCCACGCCACTCCATTAAATTCCATTCCATTCCATTGCACTCCACTGCACTCCACTGCCCTCCACTCTATTCTGCTCCATTCCAATACACTACATACCAATCCACCACAGTCCACTGCATTACATTGCACTCCATTCTATTCCATACTTTTCCACTCCATTGCTCTCCACTCCATTACACTCCATTCCATTCCACTCCATTCCACTTCACTCCACTCCACTCCATTCCATTCCACTCCAATCCACTCCACTGCATTCCAATCCATGCCATCACAGTATACTCAATTCCACTCCACTCCAATCCATTCCACTCCCCTACATTCCATTCCACTCCACTCCTTTCAAGTCCACTCCACTCCATTCCACTCCACTCAATTCCACTCCTCTCAACTCCATTCCATTGTATTCCATTCCACTCAACTCCATTCCATTTCATGCCACTGCATTCCATACAATTGCATTCCAGTCCACTCCACTCCCTTCCTCTCCACTCTACTGCATTCCACTCCATTCCATTCCAATCCAGTCCATTCCACTCCATTTCTTTCCACTCCACTAACCTCCGTTCCACTCCATTCAACTACATTCCATTCCACTCCATTCCACTCTACTCCATTCCATTCCATTCTACTCCTCTCCACTCCTTTCCATTCCATTCCATTCCACTCCAATCCACTGCATTGTTATCTATACCATTCCATTCCATTCCATTCCAATCCATTCCTCTCCCCTCCATTCCACTGCACTCCATTCCATTGCTTTCAATTCCATTCCACTCCACTCCACTCCATTCCATTCCACTCCACTGCACTACGTTGTATTCCATTCCATTCCCCTCCACTCCCTTGCAGTCCACTCCATTCCAGTCCATTCCACTCCACTCCATTCCACTGCATTACACTCCCACTATCCTCCAATCCATTCTACTCCATTCCACACCAGTCCATTCCATTACTTTCCATTCCATTTTTCTCCTCTCCACTGCCCTCCTTTCCATTCCATTCTTCTCCTCTCCAATGCCCTCCTTTCCATTCCACTCTTCTCCTCTCCACTGCCCTACTTTCCATTCCACTCAATTCCACTCTATTCCATTCCACTATATTCCACTTAAATCCATTCCATTCCACTCCATTCCACTATCTTCCATTCCATTGCACTCCATTCCAATGCACTCCATACCAAGCCAACATATTCCACTCAACTTCATTGCACTCCACTCCATTCCATACCTTTCCACTCCATTCCACTCCATTCCATTCCACTCCATTCCACATCACACCACTCCACTCCATTCCATTCCACTCCAACCCACTCCACTGCATTCCAATCCATGCCATTACAGTATACTCAATTCCACTCCACTCCCATCCATTCCACTCCCCTACATTCCATTACACTCCACTCCTTTCAAGTCCACTCCACTCCATTCCACTCCACTCCACTCAATTCCACTCCACTCAACTCCATTCCTTTGCATTCCATTCCACTCAACTCCATTTTATTTCTTGCCACTGCGTTCCATACAATTGCATTCCAGTCTATTCCACTCCCTTCCTCTCCACTCTATTCCACTTCACTCCATTCCAATCCAGTCCATTCCACTCCATTTCTTTCCACTCCACTAAACTCCATTCCACTACATTCCATTCCACACCATTCCACTCCACTCCATTCCATTCCATTCCACTCCTCTCCACTCCTCTCCATTCCATTTCATTCAATTCCGTTCCACTCCATTCCATTACACGTCTCTCCATTCCATTCCATTCCATTCCACTCCAGTCTACTGCATTGTAATCTATTCCATTCCGTTCTACTTCATACCACTCCATTCCACTCCAATCCATTCCATTCCAATCCACTAAACTCCATTGCCTTCGATTCCATGCCATTCGATCCATTCCCATTGTTTCCATTCCATTCCACTCCATTCCACTGCATTCCATTCCACTCCATTCCACACCACTTCCCTACATTCTGCTCCATTCCTTTCCCCTCCATTCCACCCCAATCCACACCATTGCATTCCACTGCATTCCATTCCAATCCATTCCCATCCATTGCACTCCACTCCACTCCATTCCATTCCATTCCACTCCATTCCACTCCACTGCATTCCCCTCCATTCCACTCAATTCCACTCCATTCCACTCCATTCCTCTCCTCTCCGTACCATTCCATTCCACTCCATTGTTGTCCAATCCACTCCACTCCTATCCACTCAACTTTGTTCTATTCCATTCAATTCTATTCATTCCACTCCACTCAATTCCACTCCACTCCACTCCATTCCACTCCACTGCACTCCTTTCCATTCCATTACATTGCAATCCATTCCATTCCATTCCACTCTATTCCACTACACTCCACTCAACTACACTCTTCTCCCCTTCACTCCATTCTATTTGATTCCATTACACTGCATTCCCTTCCATTCAACACCATTTCAGTCTATTCCACTCCACTTAATTCCACTTCATTCCCTTCCATTCCGTTCCATTCCAATCCACTGCATTCCACGCTGCGCCTTTCCACTCCATTCCATTACATTCCATTCCACTCCCCTCCATTCCACTGCAGTCCATTCCATTGCTTTCTCTTCCATTCCACTCCACTCCACTCCATTCCACTCCACTCCACTGCACTCCATTCCATTCCATTCCATTCCACTCCACTCCCTTCCAGTCCACTAAATTCCAGTCCATTCCACTCCACTCCATTCCACTGCATTCCACTCCCTTCCACTATCCTCCGTTCCATTCTACTCCATTCCACACCCTTCCATTCCACTCAATTCCACTCCATTCCATTACTTTCCATTCCATTTTTCTCCTCTTCACTGCCATACTTTCCATTCCATTCTTCTCCTCTCCACTGCCCTGCTTTCCATTCCATTCTTCTCCTCTCCACTGCCCTGCTTTCCATTCCACTCCATTCCACTACATTCCATTCCACTGTATTCCATGTAAATCCTTTCCATTCCACTCCATTCCATTCCGTTTCACTATCCTCCATTCCATTCCACTCCACACCACACCATTCCATTCCATTACTTTCCAGTCCATTCTTCTCCCCTCCACTGCCTTCCTTTCCATTCCACTTCATTCCACTACTTTCCATTCCACTCTATTCCACTTACCTCCATTCTTTTCACTCCATTCCCTTCTACTCCACTCCACTCCATTCCATGCCACTCTACTCCATTCCATTCCATTCTATGTCACTCCATTCCACTCCACTCCATTCCACTCCGTTCCACTCCATTCCAGTCCACTCCACTCCACACCATTCCATTCCATTCCACTGCATTCCATTCCACTCCCTTCCATTCCAATCCATTCTCCTCCACTATATTCCATTCCACTCCATTCTACTCCATTATATTCAAATCCACTCCACTCCACTCCGTACTATTCCATTCCTTTCCATTCCACTGCACTCCATTCCATTCCAATACATTCCATTTCATTCCATTCCAATCCATTACATTCCACTCCATTCCACTTAACTCCATTCCATTCCACTCCATTCCTCTGTGATCCACTTTACTCCACTCCCTTCCATTCCACTCCACTCCACTCCATTGCACTCCACTCCACTCCATTCCACTCCATTGCAGTCTATTTAATTCCATTCCGTTCTATCCCATTCCATTCCACTCCACTCCATTCCACTCCACTCCACTGCACTCCATTCCATTCCACTCCATTCCACTCAACTGCATTCCGCTCCACTCCACTCCACTCCATTCCATTACATTCCATTAAACATCATTCCACTCCTCTCCACTACATTCCACTGCACTCCACTCGATTCCATTCCATTTCATTCCAATCCACTCCATAACACTCCAATGCACTCAACTCCATTACACTCCACTCCATTCACTCCACTCCTCTCTATTCCACTCCATTCCATTCCATTCCAGTCCAATCCACTCCGTTCCTTTCCATTTCACTCCAATCCACTCTATTCACTCAAGTCCATTCCACGACACTCTGCTCCATTCCCTTCCATTCCATTCTACTCCACTCCAATCCAGTCCATTCAACTTCAATCCAGTCCACTCCACTCCATTCCATTCCATTCCATTTTATTCCATGGCAATCCATTCTGTTACACTCTACTCCATTCCAATCCACTCCATTCCACTCCTCTCGAATCCATTAAATTCCACTCCATTCCATTTCATTCCTCTCCACTCCATTCCATTCCCCTCTACTCCACTCCATTCCATTCCATTCCAAACCACTCACTCCCCTTGATTCCATGCCACTCCAGTCCATTCCACTCCATTCCATCCCACTGCTTTCTCCTGTACTACATCCCATTCATTTGCTCTCCACTCGACTCCTTTCCATTTGATTGCACTCCTTTCCCTTCCATTCCATTCCACTCCATTCTATTCCACTCCACTCCACTCCATTCGATTCCATTCCACTGCACTCCACGCCATTCCATTCCATTGCCCTCCATCCACTTCTCACCATTCCATTCGACTCTATTCCATTCCATTACATTCCACTCCATTCCATTCCACTCCACTCCACTCCATTCCATTCCACTCCTCTCCATTTGATCCCATTCCACTCCACTCTACTCCTCTCCTCTCCATTCCATTTCACTCAATTCCATTCTACTCCATTCCACCCCTCTCCACTCCATTCCACTCCACTCCATTCCTCAGCACTCCATTCCACTCCACTCCCATCCATTCTATTCCATTCCATTCCACTCCACTCCACACCATTCTAATCCATTCTACTCCATTGCACTCCATTCCAGTCCACTCCACTCCACTCCATTTCAATCCAGTCCACTACATTACACTCCTCTCCAATCCTTTCCATTCCATTCCATTCAACTCCTTTCTGCTCCACTCCTCTCCATTCCAATCCACTCCACTCCATTCCATGCCATTCCATTCCATTTCTATCCATTCAACTCCACTCCATTCCATTCTATTCCATTCCACTGAACTCCACTCTATCCAATCCACTCCACTGAATTCCACTCCTTTTCATTCAATGCCATTCCAAACCTCTCATTCCATTCCATTTCACTCCACTCTATTCCACTCCACTCCACTCCATTCCATTCCTCTCCATTCCATTCCACTCCACTTCACTCCATTGCAATCCACTCCACTACACACAACTCCATTCCTTTTCACTCCACTGCATTCCATTCCATTTTACTCCACTCCATTCCACTCCATTCCACTCCACTCCTTTCCATTCCATTCCGTTCCACTCCACACCACTCCATTCTAATCCATTCTACTCCATTGCACTCCATCTCCAGTCCACTCCGCTCCACTCCATTTCAATCCAGTCCACTACATTACACTCCTCTCCAATCCTTTTCATTCCATTCCATTCCATTCCATTCATCTCCTTTCTCCTCCACTCCTCTCCATTTCAGTCCACTCCACTCCATTCCATGCCATTCCATTCCATTCCTATCCATTCAACTCCACTTCATTCCATTCTATTCCATTCCACTGCACTCCACTCCATCCTGTCCACTCCACTTAATTCCACTGCTTTTCATTCAAAGCCATTCCAAACCACTCCATTCCATTCCATTTCACTCCACTCCACTGCATTCCACTACACTCCACTCCATTCCTTTCCATTCCACTCCAATTCACTCCATTGCAATCCACTCCACTGAACTCAACTCCATTCCTTTCCATTCCACTGCATTCCATTCCATTACACTCCACTCCATTACATTACACTCCAGCCCATTCCTTTCCATTCCATTAAACTAAACTCCACTCCACTCCACTCCATTCCACTCAAATCCATTCCACTATATTCCACTCGACTCCATTCCCTTCCATTTCACTCCAATCCACTCCACTCCACTCCATTGCACTCCATTCCACTCCACTGCATTCCGTTCCATTCCATTCCACTCCATTCCATTGCATTCCTTTCCACTCAACTCCATTCCATTCCAGTACACTCCAGTCCATTGCACTCCACTCCATTTCACTCTACTCAACCCCACCCCATTCCATTCCACTCAACTCAATTCCATTCCATTCCTTTCCATTACACTCCATTCAACTCCTTTACATTCCACTCCATTTCACTCCACTGGACTACACTTCACTCCACTCCACTCCATTCCATTCCAGTGCATTCCACTCCATTCCATTCCACTCCAATCCACTCCATTCCATTCCATTCAACTCCTCTTCATTACATTCCAATCCACTGCTCTCCATTCCAGTCCACTCTACTCCATCACTTTCCATTCTATCCCATTCCACTCCATTCCACTCCACAACATTCCACTCGATTCCACTCCTTTCAACTCCATTCCATTCCATTCAACTCCTCTTCATTACATTCCAATCCACTGCTCTTCATTCCAGTCCACTCTACTCCATCGCTTTCCATTCGATCCCATTCCACTCCATTCCACTCCACAACATTCCACTCGATTCCACTCCTTTCCACTCCATTCCATTCCATTCCACTCCACTCTACTCCACTCCACTCCGTTCCATTCCACTCAATTCCCTTCCATTCCATTCCATCCCACCCCACTCCATTCCACTCCACTCCATTCCATTCCATTCCACTCCATTCCACTCCATTCCTCAGCAATCCATTCCACTCCACTCCACTCCAATCCATTCCATTCCATTCCATTCCACTCCACTGCATTGTAATCCATTTCATTCCATTCCACACCGTTCCAGTCCACTCCAATCCACTCCACTCCATTCCATTCCACACCGTTCCAGTCCACTCCAATCCACTCCACTCCATTCCATTTCATTCAACTGCACTCCACTCCATTCCATTAGAATCCCTGCCACGCCACTCCATTAAATTCCACTCCACTCGTCTCCATTCCACTCTACTCCATGTCACTCCACTCAAATCCATTCCATTCCACTATACTCTATTCCATTATACTCTATTCCATTCCATTCCTTTCTACTCCGTTCCATTCCGCTCTCCATTCCACTACATTCCACTACATTCCACTGCATTCCAGTCCACTCTTCTCGAATCCCCTCCATAGCATTTCCTTCCACTCTTCTCCACTCCATTCCATTCCAATCCATTCTACTCCACTCCATTCCTTTCTACTCTACTCCACTCCACTCCATTGCAATCCACTGCACTCCACTCCATTCCATCCCATTCCATTCCATTCCATTCCATCCCATTCCATTCCATTCCATTCCACTCCTTTCCACGCTACTCCACTCCATTACAGTCCATTCCACTCCATTCCATTACAATTCATTCCGCCACATTACACTCCAATCCTCTCCTTTCCGTTTCATTCATTTCCATTCCATTCAACTCCTTTCCGCTCCACTCCACTCCATTCCAGTTCACTCCACTCCATTCAATGCCATTCCATTCCATTCCTATCCATTGCACTCCACTCCGTTACATTCTATTCCGTTCCACTAAACTCCTCTCCATCCAATCCACTCCACTGCATTCCACTTCATTCCATTCAATGCCATTCTACACCACTCTATTCCATTACATTCCATTCCACTCCACTCCACTCCATTCCACTCCACTTCACTCCTTTCCATTCCATTCCATTCCAATCGACTCCATTCCTGTCCAATCCACTCCATTGTACTCCACTACACTACACTCAACTCCTTTCCTTTCCTCTCCACTGCGTTCCATTCCACTACACTACACTCCATTCCATTCCACTCCAGTCCACTCCATTCCATTCCATTAAACTGCACTCCACTCCACTCCATTCCACTC